>NC_044553.1:63547376-63632314 GCF_007565055.1 Rhinopithecus roxellana | reverse complement strand
ATTATGGGGCAGAAACTCCATAGTCTCACAGACTTGTAATCAAGATGCCAGAATGTTAGCCCTGACCCCAGAATCTGTATGTTCTAATCCATGTATTCAAAGTTGTAAGACAGTTTTCTATTCTAGTTGTAATGATGCCATGGAAATGACCAAATGTCTCTCAAGTATGAGAGAGGAGAAAAATTTGCTAAAGCATGACAGTGGTTATTCTAAAATGTATTGCAATCCAGATGCTATGTCTTGTCTCACAGAGAAAACTATTTATTCCGGAGAGGAGAACATGGACATTACCAAGAGTCATACAGTTGCAATAGATAATCAAATTTTTAAACAAGATCAATCAAATGTGCAAATAGCAGCTGTACCAACACCTGAAAAAAATGATGCTCCAAAATCATATGACCACATCAGAAGATGGGAAAATGAATGTAAATTGTAACTCACTTCCTCATGTATCTAAGGAAAGAATACAGCAGAGCCTGTCAAATCCTTTATCTATTTCATTGACTGATAGAAAGACTGAACTCTTAGCAGGTGAAGATATGGATTTGACTGAATGTCACACAAGTAACTTAGGAAGTCAGGTTCCTCTTGCAACTTATAATCTAGCACCGGAGAATACCACCAGTGAATCTCACTCTCACAACAAAAGCTCTTCAGATGAATGTGAAGAAATGACCAAAAGTCATAATGAACCATTTCAACGGCCAGACATGATAACCAAAAACAGCTTAACCGATACCTGGAACAAAGACAAAGATCAGGTTTTGAAGGTTTTGCCCTACCTTGATAAAGATTCTCCTCAGTCAGCTGATTGTAATCAGGAGATAGCAGCAAGCCATAATGTAGTCTACTGTGGTGGAGTTCTTGATAAACAAGTAGCTAATAGAAATATAGTTTCATGTGAACAATCTTTGTTTTCTACCACAAAGCCATTATTTTCATCAGGACAATCTTCTATGAAAAATCATGATACTGCTATAAGTAGTCATACAGTGAAATCTGTACTAGGCCACAATTCTAAACTGGCTGGGCCACTGAGGAAAAGTTTAAGCAATCCCACACCTGACTGTTGCCATGACAAGATGATTATATGTTCAGAGGAAGAGCAAAATATGGATCTAACAAAGAGCCACACCGTTGTCATTGGATTTGGTCCTTCTGAACTACAAGAACTTGGTAAAACTAATTTAGACACACTACTAGCCAGCTAACAACAACGAGCAGACAGATAGCTGTGAAAGTTGAAAAATGTGGTAAAAGTCCCACAGAAAAAAGTGGAGTACTTAAATCTAACTGTATTATGGATGTGTTAGAGGATGAAAGTATACAGAAACCTAAATTACCAAAGGAAAAGCAAAATGTCAGCATTTGGGGAAGGAAAAGTGTTGGCGGACCAAAAATTGATAAGACTATTATATTTTCAGAAGATGTTAAGAATGATATGGATATCACTAAGAGTTATACAGTAGAAATAAACCATAGACCTTTATTAGAGAAACATGATTGTCATTTGGTGCCATTGGCAGGAACTTCTGAAACGATTTTATATACATGTGGGCAGGACATGGAGATTACTAGAAGTCACACAACTGCCTTAGAATGTAAAACTGTCTCACCAGATGAAATAACTACTAGGCCTATGGACAAAACTGTAGTGTTTGTAGATAATCATGATGAACTAGAAATGACAAAGTCCCATACTGTTTTCATTGACTACCAAGAAAAGGAAAGAACAGACCGACCCAACTTTGAACCATCCCAAAGGAAAAGCCTAGGAACACCAAAAGTGATATGTACTCCTACTGAGGAGAGTGTTTTCTTTCCAGAAAATGGTGAAAGTGACCGTCTAGTAGCAAATGACAGCCAGCGAACACCTCTGGAGGAATGGTCTAATAATAGGGGCCCTGTAGAGGTAGCTGATAACATGGTATTGTCTAAATCAGCCACTTGGAAAAACATCAAAGCTGTACAAAATTCTGGATTGCTCAATGAACCTCTATCAGGCAAAAGTCAGAGAAGAAAAAGCCTTAAGCTAAAAAATGACAAGACCATTGTATTTTCAGAGAATGATAAAAATGATATGGATATTACCCAGAGTTGTATGGTGGAAATAGGTAACAAAAGTGCCCTAGAGAATAAAGAGGACTTCCATTTGGTGCCTTTTGCAGGGGCTTCTAAAACTATTTTGTATTCATGTGGGCAGGATGACATGGAGGTCACTAGGAGTCACACAACTGCCTTAGAATGTAAAACTGCCCTGTCAAATGAAATAGCTATTAGGCCTATGGACAAAACTGTATTATTCACAGATAATTGCAATGATCTGGAAGTCACCAATTGTGATACTGTTTTCATTGACTGTCAAGCCACAGAGAAAATATTTGAAGAGAACCCTGAATTTGGAATAGCAAAAGGAAAAAACTTAGGTGTTTCCTTTCCTAAGGTTAATAGCTGTGTTCAAGAAATCGCTGAAAAACAAGCACTGGCTATAGGAAACAAAATTGTTCACACTGAGCAAAAGCAACAACTCTTTGCTTCTACTAATAAAACTACTAATGAAATCGTCAAATTCCATAATGCTGCTATGGATGAAAAGGTCATAGGGAAAGTTGTAGAACAGGCCTGTACATTGGAAAAAGCCCAAATTGAAAGCTGTCGGTTAAATAATAGAGATGGAAGAAATGTGGGCTTTACAAGCAGTCATGCAACTGCTGTTTGTGGATCCAGTGATAATTATTCCTGTTTACCAAATGTTATTTCCTGTACTGATATTTTGGAGGGTAGTGCCATGCCCTTATGTGATAAAGATGAGGAAAAAGCCAATAATTGCCCAGTGCAAAATGATCGTGCTTATGCAAATGATTTTGCCAGTGAATATTACTTGGAATCTGAGGGACAGCATCTCTCTGCTCCTTGTCCTTTGTTAGAGAAGGAAGAAGTTATTCAAACCAGTACCAAAGGACAGTTAGACTGTGTCATAACACTGCACAAAGATCAAGATCTGATTAAGGAGCCACGAAATCTATTGGCTAATCAAACTTTAGTATATAGTCAAGATCTGGGGGAGATGACTGAACTTAATTCAAAGCGAATATCTTTTAAGCTTCAAAAGGATCAAATGAAAGTCTTTGTTGATGATATTCGTGTTATTTCTCAGCCTCATTTCTCAACTGACCAACCTCCATTACCTAAAAAAGGACAGAGTAGTATCAATAAAGATGAAGTGATACTGTCTAAAGCTGGAAATAAGAGTTTAAATATAGGAAATTGCTCTGCATCCATATGTGAAAAGCCCAAAATGCTCAATAATGAGAAGTGGTTTGCTGCAGCCTGTGAAAAAGAGCTGAAGGAAAATATTCAAACAACTAACTATAATACAGCTCTGGATTTCCACAGTAACTTAGACTTAACTAAGCAAGTCATACAAACTCATGTCAATGCTGAAGAAGCACCAGATCCTGTAATTACATCTAATGTTCCATGTTTTCATAGTTTCAAACCAAATCTGAATAATTTGAATGGAAAAACTGAAGAGTTCTTAGCTTTTCAAACTGTTCATACCACCCCTTCCAAAGCAATTATTTGAATTAGGGAATAAGGCACACAATGATATGAGTATAGTGCAAGCTACAGAAATATGTAATATTAACATAATCTCCAGCAATGCTAAAGATAGAGATGAAGAAAATAAAAAGTCTCATAATGGAGCTGAAACCACCTGTCTACCATCAAAGACAGTTTTTAAAGATAAAGTAAGGAGATGTTCTTTGGGAATCTTTTTGCCTAGATTGCCAAACAAGAGAAATTGTAGTGTCACCTGGTATTGATGACCTGGAAACAGATTCCAGCAGACACTACTGATTTAACTCACTTAGAAATTCAGCCAGTCTCCAGCAAAGATTCAGGCATTGGATCTGTTGCAGCTAAAATGAACCTAAGTCCTTCTTCAATATATAAATGAGGAAAATCTTCCTATATATCCTGAGAGATCAATTCTTCAGACTCTATTAACATAGAAACTGAGGAAGAAGGCTTTGATTAAGACATACCAAAAAGATATTTCACACATATGAAAATAAAATGGAAAAAACTTGCAATAGCCAAAAAAGAACGTGGGTACAAGAAGAAGAAGATATTCGTAAGGAGAAAAAAATCAGAAAAAATGAGATTAACTTTAGTGATACTACGCAAGATCAGGAGGTGAGCTCTGTCTTGAACCAAGGAATATTCTTGAGTTTTGGGTTTTGTTTTGTTTTTTAAATTGTGGGTATTCTCGAATTTTAATCTTAGTCTCGGGTAAGCAGAAAATGATTATTTCCACTTATAGGGCTGGAGAAGTATTATGTAGAACCTTCAGGAATTAATTGACTAACAGCTAGACTTCAAAGCAATTAAAGTGACAAATACAAAAAAATTAAATGGAAAATTGTACAAAAAGTAGCCAGAGTTATGATTGTATAATTTCAAAAGTGTAAATACTATCACCTCTAGTGATTTGTCAATTTGGCTTTATATAAGAATCTCTAGGGAGGGTATATATAGCTTGAAAAGTCATCTTCATGGAGTTTGTATTTGGGGAAGTAAAAAGTCTTCTATTTTGCCAGCTGCATGAAGTAAAGCTTGACTGAATTTCCTTGTCTGATAAGGATATGTAGAAGTTGAGAGTCCATTTTCCTTATTTTTAATTTTAATTTTAATTTATTTTATTTTTATTTTATTTTTGAGATGGAGTCTTGCTCTGTTGCCCAGGCTAAAGTGCAGTGGTGCCATCTCTGCTCACTGCAGCCTCCGCCTTCTGGGTTCAAGTGATTCTCCTGCCTCAGCCTTCCGAGTAGCTGGGATTGCAGGCACCGGGCACCACATCTGTCTAATTTCTTTTTTTTTTTTTTTTTGTATTTTAGTAGAGATGGGATTTCCTCATATTGGCCAGGCTGGTCTCGAACTCCTGACCTCAAGTGATCTGCCTGCCTCAGCCTCCCAAAGTGCTGGGATTACAAGTGTGAACCATTGCACCCAGCCTTAGAGAGTCTATTTCTTTAGTGTAGTAGGAGAATGCCTGGGTCATTTTGTATGAATTGAAAGAAGAAGACACATTTTTTTAAGTCAAGTACTATTTGGGGTAACTTGGGGAGAACAAATCTGTCACTTAGACCAAATTTTGTAGGCGAGGAATACAGATTAGGAAGTATCAGAGTTTCATAGAAAACAAAAGCTTCAACTCTGTTAAAAAGATAAGCATAGGATGGTGATTTCAAGTGGCTCTGAAAGATAATGTCATGCAATGGCTAGTCATGAAATTATGAGAAAGTGGCCGGGCGCGGTGGCTCAAGCCTGTAATCCCAGCACTTTGGGAGGGCCGAGACGGGCGGATCACGAGGTCAGGAGATCGAGACCATCCTGGCTAACACAGTGAAACCCCGTCTCTACTAAAATACAAAAAAAAAACTAGCTGGGCGAGGTGGCGGGCGCCTGTAGTCCCAGCTACTCGGAGGCTGAGGCGGGAGAATGGTGCAAACCCGGGAGGCGGAGCTTGCATGAGCTGAGATCGGGCCACTGCACTCCAGTCCGGGCGACAGAGCGAGACTCTGCCTCAAAAAAAAAAAAAAAAAAAAAAATTGTGAGAATAGAAGTAGCACTGTAAAATTTAACAGTAACTTTTTTATGAAAATTAACATTCTATTTTCTTTGCTGGAGATGGAGTTTTGCTTTTGTCACCCAGGCTGGAGTACAATAGTATAGTCTTGGCTTGCTACAACCTCTCCCTCCTGGTTCAAGGATTTTCCTGCCTCAGCCTTCTGAATAGTTGGGATTACAGGCGCCCGCCATTATGCCTGGCTATTTTTTGTATTTTTAGAAGAGACAGGATTTCGGTCCATGTTGGCCAGTCCTGGTCTTGAACTCCTGACCTCAGGTGATCCACCCACCTTGGCTTGCTAAAGTCCTGATATTACAGGAGTGAGCCACCGCGCCCGGACTGCCTTCTATTTTCAATAAATGTATAGATTATCTGCTATGTCTTAGGCACTGTTGTTGTTGTTTTTTCTTTTTTTTTTTTTTTTTTGAGATGGAGTCTTGCTCTGTCACCCAGGCTGGGGTGCAGTGGCATGATCTCGGCTCACTGCAACCTTGGCCTCCCGGGTCCAAGCGATTCTCCTGCCTCAGCCTCCCAAGTAGCTGGGATTACAGGCGTGCGCCAACACGCCCAGCTAATTTTGTACTTTTAGTAGAGATGGGGTTTCACCATGTTGGTCAGGCTGGTCTCAAACTCCTGACTGCAAGTGATCCACCTACCTCGGTGTCCCAAAGTGCTGGGATTACAGGCGTGAGCCACTGCGCCCAGCCAGGCACTGTTTTATGTGCTGGGAATGCAGACAAAAATCTACTCTCATGGAGCTTACATAATAGCATTTATTCATTCATTTATTTTTGAGACAGGGCCTTGCTCTGTTGCCTAGGCTGGAGTGCAGTGGAATGACCTCAGCCCACTGCAACCTCCATCTCCCTGGTTCAAGTGATTCTCATGTCTCAGCCTCCCAAGTAGCTGGGAGTACGGGTGCACACCACAACGCCCTGCTAATTTTTGTGTTTTTAGTAGAGATGAAGTTTCACCACGTTGGCCAGGCTGGTCTCAAACTCCTGGCCTCAAGTGACCTACCCACCTCGACCTCCCAGAGTGCTGGGATTACAGGCATGAGCCACCGCAGCCCATAATGGCGTTTATTTATTTATTATTATTATTGTTGTGTTTTGAGATCGAGTCTTGCTCTGTTGCCCAGGCTGGAGTGCAGTGGTGTGATTTTGGCTCACCGCAAACTGCCTCCTAGGTTCAAGTGATTCTCCTCTCTCAGCCTCCTGAGTAGCTGGGATTACAGGCATGTGCCACCACACCCGGCTAATTTTTGTATTTTCAGTAGAGAGAGGGTTTCACAATGTTGGCCAGGCTGGTCTTAAACTCCTGACCTCAAGTGATCTGCCTGCCTTAGCCTCCCAAAATGCTGAGGTTACAGGCATGAGCCACTGTGCCCAGCTCCCTTAATAGCATTTAGATAAAATAATATATTGTTTTCAGCCGGGCATGGTAGCTCACGCCTGTAATCCCAGCACTTTGGGTGGCCAAGGCAGGTGGATCACGAGGTCAGGAGATCGAGACCGTTCTGGCTAACACGATGAAACCCCGTCTCTACTAAAAATACAAAAAATTAGCCAGATGTGGTGGCGGGCGCCCGTAGTCCCAGCTACTTGGGAGGCTGAGGCAGGAGAATGGCGTGATCCCAGGGGGTGGAGCTTGCAGTGAGCTGAGATCACGCCAGTGCACTCCAGCCTGGGTGACAGCTAAGACTCTTCCTCAAAAAAAAAAAAAAAAAAAAAAGTTGTTTTCAAAAAGCATGTAAGAAGGTAGATGAAGATGGCATTTAAAGCTGTGAAGTCAAATGGTTAAAATAGTAAAAGCAAGACCACATAACTTATTCAGCTAAAGAAGTCTTGGTCAGCTGGAGAGGAAAGTAGAAAAGCCTGGAAATAAGTTTATTGTCTGGACTCTAGCCAGGGCCACCACATACAGCCAATATTCTAGTCTGGTTTTCTACAGTGTGGTTGCCCTGCTCTTGGTGGCTAGTAGTTGAATTATTGGATAGGTGAACATTTGATACCTTACAGGATCTGGTTTTAACTTCCATACATAATGAGAAATAATTTGCGTACACAGTATAATCCGTAGAGTTACATTCAATAAAATTACTTTTAACTCTAATTAGGCTTAAGATGCTTGTTACTTGTTCTAATTCTTTACTAAGATATTTCATATGAATTATAGATACATTGTATGTTAGAAGTAGTATTTATGTTAGTGTTCATCATAAGTATACAGTATATATTTTATTTTGATGATATTTCTTAATTGACAATTTCAGATTTTGGATCACCATACTGAACAGGATATAGATAAAGTGCTAACAGCGTATTGACAAAAAACCTGAGCAGGACCCCATCTAGTTGCAGCAGCTCTCTGGATTCAGTCAAGGCTGATGGGACCTGTCTGGACTTCAGCAGTAAGAGCTTCATAAAGGCTAAATAATAGCAGCCTTCTGCTTACTTGACTAATAATAAGTAATTTTCAGTTCAGGAAATACTTGAATGTTGTATATGCCTTTCTGGGATTATAAAAAGTTGATCAGTAAAATAATATTTAGTTTATTTTTAATTCTTAGTTATTGTAATGCACTGAGAAGTGACATACTACAGAGAAATAGTGATTTCCTTCATGGGCTTATAATTAGTGGAGAAACACTGGAGTCTTAAAGCTATAATATACTTTGCTGTGCTACATGACTGTCTTCCCAGAAAGATCCCAGTGGGTGGCTTCAGGATCAGAAACAATCTGAATGATAACCACAGTTAAGTTTACAGTTCAGTTTTGACTTGTTCATCACCAGAATTTGCTTTACTTCTAGCTTACCGCAGTAGTCAAATGGAATCACAGTTTCTCAGAGATACTATTTGTGAAGAGAGCTTGAGGGAGGTATGTTAAAATTATTTTTCTTTTTTTTAATTTATAAAGAAAAGAGGTTTAAACATCTCATTTCTAATACATGTAATATTCTTGGTTTTAAATTTTGTTTTATGAAATATTTCAAATATACAGAAGACTACTTTTCTTAAAGATCCAACCTAGCAATTAATTAAATGGAGTAGTAGTCACGATTAAAAGGTATTTATTTTGGCTGGTCATGGTAGTGCATGCCTGTAATCCCAGCAACATGGGAGCCTGAGGCAAGAGAATCACTTGAGCCCAGGAGTTCAAGGCTGCAGTGAGCCATGATCACACAACTGTACCCCAGGCTGGGTGACAGAGCAAGACCTTGTCTCAAAAAAAGAGAAAAAAAGATGTATGTTTTGGGTTTTGGGATTTTTAAAACTCTATTGTTATTCAATAACCTTAAGAAATAATCTTAGATAAAATCTGCTCATGTATAGCCTGCAGATAGCTGGATGATATTTCCATAAATGTATACAGTATACTTTAAGCTTTTAGAAACAAATGAGGTGGTTATATCAAAGTGAGATCACATTGAATTTTCGTGTGGACTTTTTTTTTCTTTTCTCAGAAACTCCAAGATGGGAGAATAACAATAAGGGAGTTCTTTATACTTCTCCAGGTCCACATCTTGATACAGAAACCCCGACAGAGCAATCTCCCAGGCAATGTAAGTGCAGTTTCTTGGCAAATTGGTTATCTCAGTTAAAATATGTTGCACTTTTTACTAAACTGCATCAAAGCAAACATTTATTTAAAAGCACACAAAGAATGGAAGAGAGCAAATTTTCCTATAGAGAGTTTTCTTTCTTTTTTTTTTTTTTGAGACAGAGTCTCGCTCTGTTGCCCAGGCTGGAGTGCAGCGGCATGATCTCGGCTCACTGCAACCTCTGTCTCCTGGGTTCAAGTGATTCTCTTGCCTCAGCCTCCTGAGTAGCTGAGACTACAGGCACGTGCCACCACACCCAGCTAATTTTTGTATTTTTGTAGAGACAGGGTTTCATTGTATTGGCCAGCCTGGTCTCGAACTCCTGATCTCGTGATCCACCCACCTCAGCCTCCCAAAGTGCTGTAATTACAAGTGTGAGCCACCATGCCCAGCCGAGAGTTTTCTTATAGTAGAGAGATTTGTTATTAGCATAAACAAAAAACAAAAATTTTCACATGAATTTTTTTATCATGGATTTTGATAAGATAAAATTTGAATTTTCCCTTCATTCCTTGCCATCTATTTTTTTGATACATTTTCTTGATTACAAAACTAAATGTGCTTTTTCCTCCATTATAAAAATCTAAGGGTAGCAGAGGTTTTTAATGAACAGTTTTCAAAATCAAAAATACGTAAACTGGATAAAAATCATAAATATTTGAATAATACAGTCAACAAACTCAATTTAAAAGATTAATAGAAAAACTTATATTCCTTACATAGGAATATTTTTTCTCTTTTTTTTTTTGAGACGGAGTCTTGCTCTGTCGCCCAGGCTGGAGTGCAGTGGCTGGATCTCAGCTCACGGCAAGCTCCGCCTCCTGGGTTTACGCCATTCTCCTGCCTCAGCCTCCCGAGTAGCTGGGACTACAGGCATTCACCACCTCACCCGGCTAGATTTTTGTATTTTTTAGTAGAGACGGGGTTTCACCATGTTAGCCAGGATGGTCTTGATCTCCAGACCTCGTGATCCCCCCGTCTCGGCCTCCCAAAGTGCTGGGATTACAGGCTTGAGCCACCGCACCTGGCCGAGGAATATTTTTTCTCTTAAGTCTATCAAACGTTTCCAAAAGTTAGTTATACCCTTGGCCACAAAGAAAACATTAATAAATTTTTTAAAATGGAGGTTTTATAGAGACTACATAATCTAATCTTGATCCAATACAATTTAGAACTAATAAAAGAACCAAAACATTCTGAGATTCTTAGAAATTAAGAAACACAGTATCTTGTAGACAAAGTGTCCCCAACCCCTGGGGTTAGGAACTGGGCCGTATAGCAGGAGGTGAATGGTGGTGGAGCAAACAAAGCTTCATCTGTATTTATAGCCACTTCCCATTGCTTGCATTACCAACTGAGCTCTGCCTCCTTTCAGATCAGCAGTGGCGTTAGATTCTCATAGAAGTATGAACCCTATTGTGAACTGCACACATGAAGGATCTAGGTTGCACACCCCTTAAGAGAATCTAATACATGATTATCTGTCAGTGCCTCCTATCACCCCCAGATGGGACCATCTAGTTGCAAGAAAATAATCTTAGGGCTCCCACAGATGCTATATTATGATGAGTTATATAATTATTTCATTATATATTACAAAGTAGTAATAATAGAAATAAAGTTTAGACTGGGCATGGTGGCTCACACCTGTAATCCCAGCACTTTGGGAGGCCCAGCCAGACAGATCACCCGAGCTTAGGAGTTCAAGACCAGTCTGACCAACATGGCTAAACCCGTGTCTAAAACAATACAAAAATTAGCTGGGCATGGTGGCACACACCTGTCGTCCCAGCTACTTGGGAGGTTGAGGTGGGAGGATGGCTTGAGCCCAGGAAGTGGAGGTTGCATTGAGCCAGTATTGCACCACTGCACTCCAGCCTAGGCAACAAAGCCGGATCCTGTCTCAAAAAAAAAAAAAAAAGAAAGTTCAGAATAAATGTAGTGTGCTTGAATCATCCTGAGGCTATCCCCTCTTCCTGGTCCTTGGAGAAATTGTCTTCCATGAAACTGGTCCCTGGTGCCAAAAAGGTTGGGAACTGCCGTTGTAGACAATGTAGTTGGGTAAAAAAACAGGAAACACTTCTAGATAATTCCTAGATCAGATAAGTTGAAACTATTTCTAATAAAGGAGAATATTTAATGGCTAATCTGTGGGACATATAGCAAAAGCTATACTTAGCAGGAATTAAAAGTCTTAGATATCTTTGTTGTCATGGAGTCTAAAACTAAAGAAATTTTTATTCATTTATTTACTTTTAGAGACAAGATCTTGCTATGTTGCCCAGGCTGTTCTTGAGCTCCTGGGCTTAAGCAGTCCACCCACTTTGGCCTCCTAAAGTGCTATAATTACAGGCATGAGCCACCATGCCCAGCCAGATTATTTTTAATACTCATAATATCCACAAAAAAAATAGAAAGAATTAATATAGGTAAAAAGTGGGGCCGGGCGCGGTGGCTCAAGCCTGTAATCCCAGCACTTTGGGAGGCCAAGACGGGTAGATCGCAAGGTCAGGAGATCGAGACCAACCTAGCTAACACGGCGAAACCCTGTCTCTACTAAAAAATACAAAAAACTAGCCGGGCGAGTTGGCGGGCGCTGTAGTCCCAGCTACTTGGGAGGCTGAGGCAGGAGAATGGCGTAAACCCGGGAGGCGGAGCTTGCAGTGAGCTGAGATCTGGCCACTGCACTCCAGCCTGGGCAACAGAGCGAGACTCCGTCTCAAAAAAAAATAAAAATAAAAAAAAAAATAAAAAAAAAAAAGTGGAGCTAATGAAATAGAAAACAAAAATTGGTGGAAAGGATAAATCCAGGCCAGGCGTGGTGGCTCACACCTATAATTTCAGCACTTTGAGAGACCAAGGCGAGAGGAATGCTTGAGCTCAGGAGTTTGAGACCAGCCTCGGGAAAATAGGGAGACCCTGTCTCTACAGAAAATTTTAAAATTGGCCAAGTGTAGTGGCCTGTGACTGTGGTCCCAACTACTCAGGAGGCTGTCATGGGAGGATCTCTTGAGCCTAGGGGTTCAAGGCTGCAGTGAGCCGTGATTGCACCACTGCCCTCCAGCCTGGTCAACAGAACAAGACCCCATCTCAACAACAACAACAAAAGAATAAATCCAAAAGCTGTACTTCGAAAAGACGATAAAATTAGAAAACTCCTGGCCGGGCGCGGTGACTCAAGCCTGTAATCCCAGCACTTTGGGAGGCCAAGGCGGGCAGATCAGGAGGTCAGGAGATCGAGACCATCCTGGCTAACGCGGTGAAACCCCGTCTCTACTAAAAAATACAAAAAAAAAAACTAGCCGGGCGAGGTGGCGGCGCCTGTAGTCCCAGCTACTCGGGAGGCTGAGGCAGGAGAATGGCGTAAACCCGGGAGGCGGAGCTTGCAGTGAGCTGAGATCCGGCCACTGCACTCCAGCCTGGGCGACAGAGCGAGACTCCGTCTCAAAAAAAAAAAAAAAGAAAACTCCTGAGGAGTCTAATTAAGAAGAAACAAGCAGCTGCACACAGTGGCTGGTTCCTGTAGTTCTGGCTACGTGGGAGGCTGAGGAGGGGAGATCACTTAAAACTAAGAGTTCAAGACCAGCCTGGGCAACATAGCGAGACCCCCCACATCTTTTAATTAAATGAATGAATGAAAAAAGAGAAAGCCGAAATATAGAAGATTAAGAAAGAATACATACTCATAGATTAAAAGAGATCAAAATAATTTTTTGATGGGTGCCATGGCTCACATCTGTAATGTGAGGTGGGAGGATTGCTTGACCCTAGGAGTTTGAGACCAGACTGGGCAACAGGAAAAATCCTGTACAAAATAAAATAATTAGCCAGGCCTGGTTGCACGTGCCTGTAGTCCCAGCTACTCGGGAGGCTGAAGTGGGAGGATGACTTGAGCCCAGGAGGCAGAACTTGCAAGGAGCCAAGATTGTAGCACTGAACTCCAACCTTGGAGATAGAGCTGGACCCTGTCTCAAAAACAAAAAACAAAAAACAAAAAAAAAAACAAGAAAGTGAAAAGGCAACCCACAGAATGCAAGAAAACAGTTGAAATCATACATCTGATAAGAAGCTTTATCCAAAATAGATAAAGAACTCTTACAACTCAATAATAAAAATACAGTCCAATTTAGGCCTGGCTTGGTAGCTCATGCCTGTAATCTTAGCAGTTTGAGTGGCCTAGACTAGAGGACTGCTTGAGCTCAGGAGTTTGAGACCAGCCTGGGCAACATAGTGAGACCCCATCTCTATTTAAATAAATAAATAAAACATAGTGAGACCCTGTCTCTATTTAAATAAATAAATAAAATACAACCCAATTTAAAAATGATCAAAGGATCTGAAAAGATATTTTTCCAAATAACAGTCATGTGCTGCATAGGGACATTTTGGTCAACAGCGAACCACATATACACAGGTGGTCCCATAAGATTTTTATGGAGGCCAGGCATGGTGGCTCACACCTATAATCCCAGCACTTTGGGAGGCCAAGGCGGGTGGATCATTTGAGGCCAGGAGTTTGAGACCAGCCTGGCCAACATGGCAAAACCCTGTCTCTACAAAAATTAGCCAGGCATAATGGCATGTGCCTGGAGTCCCAGCTACTGAATCTCTTGAACCCAGGAGGTGGAGGCTGCATTAAGCCAAGGTCACGCCACTGCACTCCAGCCTGGGCAACAGAGCAAAACTGTCTCAAAAAAAAAAAAAAAAATTATAATGGAGCTGGAAAATTCCCATTGTCTAGTGACATTGTGATGTTGTAGCACAACACATTACTCACATGTTTGTGGTGATGCTAATGTAAACAAACCTGTGCTGCCATTCCTATTAAAGGGTAGTACCTATAATTATGTACAGTAAAATAGTACTTGATAAAGATGACAAACCATTAGGTTGCTGTTTTATGTATTTACTATACTGTACTCTTTTTTTTTTTTTTTTTTGAGACGGAGTCTCGCTCTGTTGCCCGGGCTGAAGTGCAGTGGCCGGATCTCAGCTCACTGCAAGCTCCACCTCCCGGGTTTACGCCATTCTCCTGCCTCAGCCTCCTGAGTAGCTGGGACTACAGGCGCCCGCCACCTCGCCCGGCTGGTTTTTTGTATTTTTTAGTAGAGATGGGGTTTCACCAGATTAACCAGGATGGTCTCAATCTCCTGACCTTGTGATCCGCCTGTCTCGGCCTCCCAAAGTGCTAGGATTACAGGCTTGAGCCACCGCACCTGGCCTATACTGTACTCTTTATTGTTATGTTATTTTATTTTTTTGAACTAGAATCTCACTTTGTCACCCAGGCCAGAGTATAATGACCTTGGCTCACTGCAGCCTCAAACTCCGGTGCTCAAGTGATTCTCTTGCCTCAGCCTCCCAAGTAGCTAGGATTATTGGCACAAGCCACCACACCTGGCTAATTTTTAAATATTTCATAGAGATGCGGTCTCCCTATGTCGACCAGGCTGGTATCAAATTCCTGGCCTCAAGCAATCCTATCTTGCCCCTCAAAGTACTGGGATTGCAGGTGCAAGACACCATGCCTGGCCCTTATTGTTATTTTAGAGTGTGCTCCAACTTATAAATAAAACAAATTAACTGTAAAACAGCCTCAGGCAAGTCCTGCAGGAGTTATTCCAAAAGAAGGCATTGTTATCATAGGAGATGATAGCTCCATGGGTGTTACTGTTCCTCCAGACCTTCCAGTAGAACAAGAAGTGGAGGTAGAAGACAATGATATTAATGATTTTGAGCCTGTGTAGGCCTAGGCTAATGTGTGTGTTTGTATCTTAGGTTTTTGTTATTGTTGTTGTTTGTTTGTTTTTGAGACCAAGTTTCACTCTTGTTGCCCAGGCTGGAGTGCAGTGGCACGATCTCAGCTCACTGCAACCTCCGCCTTCCAGGTTCAGGAGATTCTCCTGCCTCAGCCTCCCAAGTACCTGGGATTACAGGCACATGCCACCACACCTTGCCAATTTTTGTGTTCTTAGTAAATATAGGGTTTCACCCTTTTGGCCAGGCTGGTCTAGAACTCTTGACCTCGTGATCTGCCCACCTTGGCCTCCCAAAGTGCTGGGATTACAGGCATGAGCCACCGCGCCTGGCACGTGAATATACTTTAAAATTCATTTAATTGTATACTTAAATGGATGGATTGCATTGTATGTGAATTATATCTCCATAAAGCTGTTTAGAAACAAATCAATTCCTGGAGAATTATATATTTGAATGTGAAAGGTAAATCAAGAATAGAAATTGGGAAGATGGGCACAACCCTTTTGGGCTTCAGCCTCATTGCCATGATAGCTACCCCTTGCCAGTAGAATCCTCTTGCCTCAGCTGTAGATAGGGAGGAGAAAGGAGCTTAAGTGTGCATCCAGGGGCTAATACTCTTTTTACTTTCCCTTTATAAGAAAAGTAGAAAGACTATCAGGGGACGAAGACCAAACAGAGGAGAGCAGAGGGGAAGGATTGGAACAGAGAGGATGCTGGCAGGGTGAAGGAGGGAGAGGATGCTTTACGAATTGATCCTTGACAAATTGATGTTATGAATCTTCCCCTTTCCTCCCAGGTCTTGCTGAAGTCAGGAGGGGCAATGATAGGAAAATACATGTGGGAACAAACTTATCAAAATGGGAAGAGAGTTCAGGGTACTTCAGGAAAGAAGTTGATAATCCCAAAATAGGAAAAGGCCAAAGAGATGGATTATATATGGACCATGGAAAATGAGGTTCATGGCTGTGGGAATCTGTTTCAGGATTTAAATGACTGTGGCTCTTTTAGGGTAGAGGAATTTGGGAATTTTTTTTTTTTTTTTTTTTTTTTTTTGAAATGAAATTTCGCCCTTCTTGACCAGGCTGGAGTGCGGTGGCACGATCTCGGCTCACTGCAACCTCCACTTCCCGGGTTCAAGCGATTCTCCTGCCTCAGCCTCGCAAGTAGCTAGGATTACAGGCATGTGCTATCACGCCTGGTTAATTTTGTATTTTTAGTAGAGGTGGGGTTTCCCCGTATTGGTCAGGCTGGTCTCAAACTCCCAACCTCAGATGATCTGCCCACCTTGGCCTCCCAAAGTGCCGAGATTATAGGCGTGAGCCACCGCACCCACCTGGGGAATGTATTCTTGAGGCAGGGGGAGAGATGTGTGCCAGCCCTCATAGACATGTACACAGCTCCCATATATACGTACAGTGGCAGGAACTCAGTTGGCAGCATGAGCAGAAGATGCTATTGTAGAGGCCCATGACCCCCTGCATGCTCATGTAGTGACTCAGGGCAAAGCACTGTAACTCACATCCCGTATAAGGTTGAGGAACTGTTGTGGTTTTTTTGGTTTTTTTTTTTTTTTTTTTTTTGAGTCAGAGTCTCACTCTGTCGCCCAGGCTGGAGTGCAGTGGTGTGATCTCAGCTCACTGCAACCTCCACTTCCCAGGTTCAAGTGATTCTCCCTGCCTCAGCCTCCCCAGTAGCTGGGGTTACAGGTGCCCAACACCATGCCTGGCTAATTTTTCTATTTTTAGTAGACATGGGATTTCGCCATGTTGGCCAGGCTGGTCTCGAACTCCTGACCTCAGGTGATCTGCCCACCTCGGCCTCCCAAAGTGCCAAAGTGCTGGGATTACAGGTGTGAGTTCCTGGCAGATCTCTGGAAACGTCATCTTGTGCTTCCCTTTATGTGTTATGAAAGTTTATGATGAAACCTCCTTTTAAAAAAAATGTTAGTATTATAGGAAATTTCAAACATATCAGAAAATAGAGAATAGTTTTATTAACCCCCTATGTGTCTATCACCCAACTTCAGAAATTATCACCTCTTGTCTTGGTGCTATGGCTCATACCTGTAATCCCAGTACTTTGGGAGGCCTAGGCAGGAGGATCACTTGAGGTCAGGAGTTCGAGACCAGCCTAGCCAACATGGTGAAACCCTGCTCTACCAAAAAAATACTAAAATTAGCTGAAAGTGGTGGTGCATGCCTGTAGTCCCAGCTACTCGCAAGGCTGAAGTGGGAGAATCACTTGAACCAGGGAGATGGAGGCTGCAGTGAGCTGAGATCATGCCACTGAGCTCCAGCCTGAGCAACAGAGTGAGACTCCGTCTCAAAAAAAAAAAAAAAAAAAAAAGATATATATGAAACATAAATTAATTTTGTGTATAGAAATTTCCCCTGCCCCCCATTATTGTGATGCAAACCCCAAACATCATCAATCTATAAATATTTCAGTATATATTTCCTAAAGAGATGAAGACTCTTATTTTAAAAACATATCCAATGTCATAATCATACTATAAAATGATTGATTATTCAGTCAGTGTTTATATTTCCCTGATCGTCTTATGCCTTTTTTTTGCCCCAGTTTGTTATCTTGGGATCCAAATGAGATTCAAACATTGCCAATTAGTTGAAATCTCTCTTTAGTCTTATAATCTATAAGGTCCTTTTCCATCTCTTTTTCTCTTTTTGTCTTTTTTTTTTTGTATTTTAAAAATATTTTTAATCTTCATTTTTTTTCTTTCTTTCCTTCCTTTTAATGAAGAAATTGGGTTTTTCCTGTAGAGTTTACCACAGTCCAGATGTTGCTAATTGTGCATGCCCAAATATTTCTCTACCCTTGTTTTTTTTTTGTAAATTGATGATAGGCTTGATCAGATTAACAGGGTTTTTTTTTTTTTTTTTCAAGTTTACTTCATAGTTGTAATCCATTAGGATAATGTCTGGTGATGACGTGTATGCAGCCATTAATTCATTAGGGGTTGTAAAGAAGTGATATACTCCAGGTTGAGCATCCCTAATCCAAAAAATCAAAAATCTGAAATGCTCTAAAACCCAAAATTTTTAAGTGCTGACGTGATGCCACAAATGGAAAATTTCACACCTGACCTCATGTAATGAATGGGTTGCTGTCAAAATGTACTGTGAGTCAGGAATGATGGTGATGCCAAACAGCCACAGATAGTCCACATGGGTGGCTGAGGTAGTGATACCTTTGCTTTATGATGGTTCAATGTATATAAGCTTTGTTTCATGCAAATTATTTAAAATATTGTATGAAATTACTGTCAGGCTATGAGTATAAGATATATATGAAGCCAGGCGCGGTGGCTCAAGCCTGTAATCCCAGCACTTTGGGAGGCCGAGACGGGCGGATCACAAGATCACGAGATCGAGACCACCCTGGCTAACACGGTGAAACCCCGTCTCTACTAAAAAATACAAAAAACTAGCCGGGCGAGGTGGCAGGCGCCTGTAGTCCCAGCTACTCGGGAGGCTGAGGCAGGAGAATGGCGTGAACCCGGGAGGCGGAGCTTGCAGTGAGCCGAGATCGCACCGCTGCATTCCAGGCTGGGCGACAGAGCAAGACTCCGTCTCAAAAAAAAAAAGATGTATATGAAACATAAATTAATTTCGTGTATAGACACGTTCCATCCCCAGGATATCTCATTATGTATATGCAATATTCCAAAAATCTGAAAAAAATTCCACAATACTTAACTGGGCACGGTGGCTCACACCTGTAATCTCAGCACTTTGGGAAGCCAAGGCAGGCAGATTGCCTGAGCTCAGGAGTTCGAGACCAGCCTGGGCAACATGGTGAAACCCTGTCTCTACTAAAAATACAAAAAAAGTAGCCAGGTATGGCAGCATGCACCTGTAGTCCCAGCTACTCGGGAGACTGAGGCAGGAGAATTGCCTCAACCTTGAACCCAGGAGGCAGAAGTTACAGTGAGCCAAGATCACACCACTGCACTCCAGCCTGGGTGACAGAGCGAGACTCCATCTCCGAAAAGAAAAGAAGAGAAGAGAAGAGGGAAGAGGGAAAAGGGAAAAAGGAGAGGGGAGGGGAGGATAATCTGGGTTCTAGTGTTGTCATATTTATATTTAGAGATGGGGTCTCTCACCATGCCCAACTAAAGTTTAAAAACTGTTTTAAAGACAAGCTCTTGCTGTGTTTCTCAGGCTGGTCTCAAGTTCCTATCCTCAAGTGATCCTTCTGCCTCAACCTCCTGGGATTACAGCATGAGCCACTGTGCCCAAGTCTGCCATTTATTTTTCTTTTCTTTTTTTTTTTTTTTGAGACAGAGTCTTGCTCTGTCACCCAGTCTGGAGTGCAATGGTGCGATCTCGACTCACTGCAACCTCCACCTCCCGGGTTCAAGCGATTTTCCCGCCTCAGCCCCCCAAGTAGCTGGGATTACAGGTGCCTGCCACCACGCCCGGCTAGTTATTGTATTTTTTAGTAGAGATGGGGTTTTGCCAGGTGGGCCAGGCTGGTCTTGAACTCCTGACCTCAGGTGATCTGCCTGCCTTGGCCTCCCAAAGTGTTGGGATTACAGGCGTGAGCTACCACGCCCGTCTGCCATTTCTTTTTTTTTTCTTTTTTCTGTTTTTTTTTTTTTTTTTTTTGAGATAGAGTTTTGCTCTTGTTGCCCAGGCTGGAGTGCAATGGCGCTATCTTGGTTCACTGCAACCTCCACCTCCCGGGTTTAAGCAATTCTCCTGCCTCAGCTTCCCGAGTAGCTGGGATTACAGGATGCGCTACCACACCCGGCTAATTTTGTATTTTTAGTAGAGACAGGATTTCTCTATTGTTAGTCAGACTGGTTATGAACTCCCAAACTCGGGTGATCCGCCCGCCCCGGCCTCCCAAAGTGCTGGGATTACAGGCATGAGCCACTGTGCCCAGCCTTCCATTTCTTTTTTAACCAGTACATACAGTTTTGATTGTTATGTTTAAGTCTAGCCTTAAAAATCTTTTTTTTTGGCCGGGCGCGGTGGCTCAAGCCTGTAATCCCAGCACTTTGGGAGGCCGAGACGGGCGAATCATGAGGTCAGGAGATCGAGACCATCCTGGCTAACACGGTGAAACCCCGTCTCTACTAAAAATACAAAAACTAGCTGGGCGAGGTGGCGGGCGCCTGTAGTCCCAGCTACTCGGGAGGCTGAAGCAGGAGAATGGCGTAAACCCGGGAGGCGGAGCTTGCAGTGAGCTGAGATCTGGCCACTGCACTCCAGTCCGGGCGACAGCGAGACTCCGCCTCAAAAAAAAAAAAAAAAAATCTTTTTTTTTTTTTGGCTGGGTGCAGTGGCTCATGCTCGTAATCCCAGCACTTTGGGAGACCAGAGCAAGAGGATCACTTGAGTCTAGGAGTTTGAGACCATCCTGGGTAACGCAGCAAAACCCCATACCTAAAAAAAAAAAATTTGGCCGAGCATGATGGCTTATGTCTGTAATCCCAGCATTTTGGGAAGCCGAGGTGGGCAGATCACCTGAGGCCAGGGGTTCGAGACCAGCCTGGCCAACATGGTGAAACCCCATATCTACTAAAAATACAAAAGTAGCCAGGCATGGTGGCACACACCTGTAATCCCAGCTACTATGGAGGCTGAGATAGGAGAATCGCTTGAAGCCAGGAGGTGGAGGTTGCAATGAGCTGAAATCACTCCACTGCACTCCAGCCTGAGCAACAAGAGCAAAACTTAATCTCAAAAAAAAAAAAGGAAAAAAAATTTCGTTTTAATTAGCCAAGCGTGGTGGCTGGCATGCACCTGTAGTCCTAGTTTCTTGGCAGACTGAGGCTGGGGAATTGCTTGATCCCGGGAGGCTGAGGCTGCAATGAGCCGTGATCACACCATTACACTGCAGCCTAGGTGACAGCCAGACCCCATCTCAAAAAAAAAAAAAGTCTAGTCATAGCTGGAGACAGTGGCTAACATCTGTAATCCCAGTGCTTTGGGAGGTTGAGGTAGGAGAATCACTTGAGGCCAGGAATTCGAAACAACGAATTGCTGGGCAACGTAGCAAGACCCCATCTCTACAAAAAATTTTAAAATTAGCCAGGCATGGTGACACACCTGTACTCCTAGCTACTGGAGAGGATGAGGCAGGAAGATCGCTTGAGCCTCGGAGTTGGAGGTTCATTTGTGGGGTTTTGTTTGATTTTTGTAAATAAGGAACTGACTTGATTTTTATCTTTTCTTTCTTTCTTTCTTTCTTTTCTTTTCTTTTGTTTTTTTTTTTTTGTTTTTGTTTTTTTTTTTTTTTTGACTGAATCTTGCTCTGTTGCCCAGGCTGGAGTGCAGTGGTGGAATCTTGGCTCACTGCAACCTACACCTCCCGGGCTCAAGCAGTTCTCCTGCTTCAGCTTCCAGAGTAGCTGGGACTATAGGCGTGCCACCACGCCCAGCTAATTTTTGTATTTTTAGAAGAGACAGGGTTTCACCATTTGGCCAGGCTGGTCTCAAACTCCTGACCTCAAGTGATCTGCCTGCCACCTCCCAAAGTGCTGGGATTACAGGTGTGATCCACCAAACCTGGCCCTGACTTGATTTTTTCAATACTGCATCAAGGACATCAAAGCCATTGGATTAGTGCTATAAAAACATTTTTAAATAACCAAATTTTCCCTGTCTTATTTTGTAATTGGAGGATATGCCAGAAAAGTTTGAGTTCAGCTTGGGATAGAGTAAGGATTATGGCTAGAGAATGGGAATAGTTACTAGGAAACTGGCTTAAAAAAAAAAAAATTAAAAAGCGTTCCTGGTAAGTTTGAATTTTTAGGTAGTATTTATTTTCTTAACATAGCCATATTCAAACTACTGTCATTCCCATGTGAGTAAGAAAAACCACAGTTCCAGTAAACATCTATGGGGAAAGGGACTTAGAAGTCAGAGACTTGAATTCAGATTCCAATTTTTTGCTTACTGGCATTATGAACTTGATGGAATATGTCAAATTTTTCTTTGTAGAATGTTTTAAAATAGGCACTCTGAAATTTGAGTTAATTCTTATATATGGTTTTGTCTACAAGATACCAGTTCTAAGGGACTGAATTTTTTTTTTCCAGTTTACTATAAACACACCACCTACTCCAGAAGACCTGATGTTAAGTCAATATGTTTACCGACCCAAGATACAGATTTATAGAGAAGATTGTGAGGCTCGTCGCCAAAAGATTGAAGAGTATGAAAGCTTTAATTTTTATGTGTGTTTTTTTGAGGGGAGGGGAGGGATCAGTGAATAGTTTGGTAAGGTTTTGATTAGAATAACACTGGCATGGGGTAAAGTTGATGGCATTAATTGGCAGTGTGATGTGGGAGAAAGAGCTTTGGCCTTGTAGTCAGATTGAAGCTCAATCTTGGCTTCAACACTAGCTGTGTAGCCTTGGGTAAGTCATTTAACCTTCATTTCCAAATCCATCAAGTGGGGTTAATAAAACCTACTCGGCCAATAGATATGAACAATAGAAATGGCGTATATAAATTGTTTTCATACCATTCTTAGGAAAAAATAGGTGTTCTAAGAGATGGGGTCTCTCACCATGCCCAACTAAAGTTTAAAAACTGTTTTAAAGACAAGCTCTTGCTGTGTTTCTCAGGCTGGTCTCAAGTTCCTATCCTCAAGTGATCCTTCTGCCTCAACCTCCTGGGATTACAGCATGAGCCACTGTGCCCAAGTCTGCCATTTATTTTTCTTTTCTTTTTCTTTTTTTTTTTTTTTTTTTTTGAAACAGAGTCTTGCTCTGTCACCCAGTCTGGAGTGCAATGGTGCGATCTCGACTCACTGCAACCTCCACCTCCCGGGTTCAAGCGATTTTCCCGCCTCAGCCCCCCCAAGTAGCTGGGATTACAGGTGCCTGCCACCACGCCCGGCTAGTTATTGTATTTTTTAGTAGAGACGGGGTTTTGCCAGGTGGGCCAGGCTGGTCTTGAACTCCTGACCTCAGGTGATCTGCCGTGGTGATTCTGTTCATAAGAATGAACAGTAATTATTAGATTATGATATCATAAGTTGATTGCTAGAGAACATCTTCAAAAGAAAATACCCTTTAGAGATTTATGCAAGTTGAGTAACCCTAATATGGAAATTGGAAATCTGAAATGCTCCAAAATCCAAAACGTTTTAGCCACCAACATGATGCAAGTGGAAAATTCCACACATAAATACTTAAGTACTTTACACAAACTTTGTTTCATGCACAAAATTGTTTAAAATATTGTATAAAATTACCTTCAAACTATGTGTACAAGGTATACATGAAACATAAATTAATTTTACGTTTAGGCTTGGGTTTCACCCGCAAGATTTCTCATATATCCGAATAGTCCAAAATCCAAAATACTTCTGTTCCCAAGCATTTCAGATAAGGGGTACTCAATCTGTATATAGTGCCTGAAATCAGATTGCCTTTGAGTGTATAATTTTACCACATTTACGCTTGTTTATGTATATGAAAGAACATGGTTTTACTTAGAAGATAGCTCATTGCTATGGTATACGTAAATACTGCAGACTGATTTACAAATTAGATATATCTAGATTGCCTTAGGTAAATCAGACTTTAAAACTCAGAATAATGTTTATGTCATACTCATCTGGGACTATCCGACTAAATTTGAACCAATCTAACAGAAAAGAAATAAAATAATCTTTAAGAATTATCTGTGTTTTAGAAGTAGAAGAAAAAGAATATTAAAAAATTTCAAAAAGAATTACGTAGTTTTAAAATCAGAAATGTAAGATATTTCAGATTTGCCTGATTCTGTTCATTTAACAAATATTTATTGAGCACCTGTATCTGCCAGTGTACTATACGATGCACTGGGGTTCATCACTGAACAAAACTGGCAAATTTTATATCTTCATATTGTTGGAAAGAGTTGGCTCGGTCAGGATTTCCCTGAGAATGTTTGTTTGTTTGTTTCTTTGTTTATTTTAATTGAGACAAGAGTCTTGCGATGTTGCCCAGGTTGGAGTGTAGTGGCACCATCTCAGCTCACTGCAACTGCCACATCCTGGATTCGAGCAATTCACCTGCCTCAGCCTGCCGGGTAGCTGGGATTACAGGTGCCCGCCAACATGCCGGGCTAATTTTTGTATTTTTAGTAGAGACGGGGTTTCACCATGTTGGCCAGGCTGGTCTTGAACTCCTGACCTCAAGTGATCCACCCACCTCAGCCTCTCAAAGTGCTGGGATTACAGGCCTTGAACCACCACACCAGCTGAGAATGTTTATTTTGAATGAAAGAGGATCTTACACTCAATGAGCAGTTGGTTTAGGTGTGCTTTACTGTTTGATTTTGCATCTATGTGCCTGCATATATCCTCTACAAGAGATCTTTTATCTCCGTTAGAAATTTATTTTCTCCATTTATTAACAAAATACTAATATATATTGAGACTATAATAGCTTTGCTGCTTTTATAAATGCTATTCTAAAAATGTGAAATATGACTTTAAACTGAATTGGAAAGTTTTATTTATTTTTTATTTATTAATTTTTTGAGACAGAGCCTCACTCTGTCACCCAGGCGCAATCTTGGCTCACTGAGAAATTCACCTCCCAGGTTCATGCCATTCTCCTGCCTCAGCCTCCCGAGTAGCTGGGACTACAGGCGCCCGCCACCACACCCAGCTAATTTTTTATTTTTAGTAGAGGCAGGTTTTCACCGTATTAGCCAGGATGATCTCTATCTCCTGACCCCGTGATCTGCCCGCCTCCGCCTCCCAAAGTCCTGGGATTACAGACGTGAGCCACTGCACCTGGCCAGGAACTTTTATTAAAATAATATACAAAAAAATTAAGTGGGCGTGGTGGCACGCGCCTGTATTCCCAGCTAACCGGGAGGCTGAGGCAAAGGCTGAAGCAAGAGAATTGCTTGAACCCAGAAGGTGGAGACTGCAGTGAGCCAAGATTGCACCACTGCACTCCAGCCTGGCAACAGGGTGAGACTCTGTCTCAAAAATAATAATAATAATGATAATAATAACAGTAGCTACAACTTTATAGCAGCGATCATTGACAGACCTTAGGATTCTTTATAAGCAAAATGTTTCACATTGGAACAAGTTGGTATGTTGAGATGAGAATTCTATTAGTGACAGAAGTTTTTTTGATTTATGACATTCTTGAACTGTTATTAAAGTGAATAATCAGATTGAATAATCAAGCTTTTTTTGAATGAATTCCCCTCTTATTATGTAGGAAAAAACTAGGAAGAATTAAATTAAGCCTGACTGTAGATCTGGGCTGGTTCGTTCAAGCTGGCTTCTGAACCCTGTGCTAATTAACTTTTCTGTATTTTAGATTAAAGCTTTCTGCATTGAACCAAGATAAACTGTTGGCTGATATAAATAAGAACCTGTGGGAAAAAATGAGACACTGCTCTGACGACGAGGTACTTTTGTCTCATTTTCTGAATGGGAATCAGTAAAGACATTCTGATCAATGTTTATTGTGAAATAAGTAACTGTTACTTGGTCATCAGTGATAAGTTATTTAACTTATTTTTTAGGTGTAATGTGGTACCAGGGTCTTATTTAATTACACACAATTGTTAATACGTAATCTTTTCAAACCTGAGATCAATTTAATATATGAACTATAGTTGAAGTTTATTTAGAGTTCCCTCCTGGCTATTTGCCTTTCACTTAGATTTAGACGAAGAAAAGATTTACTTTAATTGATTAAATAGCAAGCGACCCACTTTATAAATGTGCCCTAATATATTAAAAAGTTTCATTAACTAGGAGCCTGTCATTTTCTAATTCATAATATGAATAAGTGAATTAAAGGCAGGAATCAAAACTGAAATCTTTTTTCTGGTCTTACACAACAATTATATGGAATTAAATTTGCCAATGACACACGTCCTGCCTTAGGATAGGCAAATCCATTTACCCCTTCTGACTCATCTGTTTTAGTACAATGTACTCTCTAACTTTCCCTTCCAGCTGAAGGCCTTTGGAATTTACCTTAACAAAATAAAATCACGTTTTACCAAGATGACTAAAGTCTTCACTCACCAAGGAAAAGTGGCTCTGTATGGCAAGCTGGTGCAGTCAGCTCAGGTAATTTGAGACAGTTAATATCATAGAAAGAGATATTAAAATTACTTTATAGTGGTTATAGAATATGAAGAATGTTCCTTCGAAGACATGTGAGTAAGACTTGGGCAAAAACTTACAATTAAGAGGTAAGGTTCAATTTGTCAAAAGTGGCAAATCCTGGCATCTTGAGTAATACTGGAATATAATTACTAATGTGGACCTATGTCTAATCTCAAATACTATTATCCATCATACATACTGAAATAAAATATATAGGATTCTGGTCTCCCATTGCTAAGGACTATATCATAGTATTATCTTCTTCATAGTCCATACTAAGCTGTATATGTATGTACTTGTGTTTAAAGCAGCATTTCCCAAAATGATTAGCTTTTTTAAAAGGCTCTGCATTAAAAAACTTTCCATTGGCAAATAAGTATGGGAAATGTTGCAAGCAATATGCCCTTTCAGAGAAATACAATTTTTTAAAGTCTAAGCATAGGCCGGGCACGGTGGCTCAAGCCTGTAATCCCAGCACTTTGGGAGGCCGAGACGGGCGGATCACGAGGTCAGGAGATCGAGACCATCCTGGCTAACATGGTGAAACCCCGTCTCTACTAAAAATACAAAAACTAGACGGGCGAGGTGGCGGGCGCCTGTAGTCTCAGCTACTCAGGAGGCTGAGGCAGGAGAATGGCGTAAACCCGGGAGGTGGAGCTTGCAGTGAGCTGAGATCTGGCCACTGCACTCCAGCCCGGGCGACAGAGTGAGACTCCGCCTCAAAAAAAAAAAGTGTTTTTAAGTAATAAATATTAATATATTGTATTCCATGGAACACTTATAGAAATGCTAAAATAAGGCCGGGCGCGGTGGCTCAAGCCTGTAATCCCAGCACTTTGGGAGGCCGAGGCGGGCGGATCACGAGGTCAGGAGATCGAGACCATCCTGGCTAACACGGTGAAACCCCGTCTCTACTAAAAAAATACAAAAAACTAGCCGGGCGAGGTGGCGGGCGCCTGTAGTCCCAGCTACTTGGGAGGCTGAGGCAGAAAAAAAAAAAGAAATGCTAAAATAAAGTACCAAAATTAGTTTTATGTCAATATGCTTTTTAAATTATTTCATTTTCTTTTAATAAAATATTTTATTAAATTTATAAAATAAACTTATTTTCCGGAGTTCTTTTGGCTAAAACTTATTTTAATAAAATTATCTTTTATTTTTTAAGTTCCAGCTTAAAGCTTTGACCTTCATTTTAAGTTTTGCCTGTTTGTGGCCTGGGCGTGGTGGCTCACGCCTGTAATCCCAGCACTTTGGGAGGCCGAGGCAGGCAGATCACAAGGTTGGGAGATAGAGACCATCCTGTCTAACATGGTGAAACCCCATCTCTATTGAAAATACAAAAAATTAGCCGGGCGTGGTGGCGGGCGCCTGTAGTCCCAGCTACTCGGGAGGCTGAGGCGGGAGAATGGTGTGAACCCGGGAGGCGGAGCTTGCAGTGAGCCGAGATCGAGCCGCTGCGCTCCAGCCTGGGCAACAGAGCGAGACTCCACCTCAAAAAAAAAAAAAAAAAAAAAAAAAAGATTTGACTGTTTGTGATCATGATAGAGCAATTATGTGAGCAATCTGAACCATTTATAATATTTTCTTTAGAGGTTTAACCTGACAGTCTATAATCTTTTGTATTTAGAATGAGAGGGAGAAACTTCAAATAAAGATAGATGAGATGGATAAAATACTTAAGAAGATCGATAACTGCCTTAGTGAGATGGAAACAGGTAAAGTATTTTAAATACTTTTCCAAAAAAAAATTTTAATTGTATCTAAATGCTGTCCTACAGTAGAGAATGTTGATACCACAATATTGAAGACTTTTTAAGCAACTTGAGATATTAAATTAGAATAAATTGGCTGGACACAGTGGCTCACGCCTGTAATCCCAGCACTTTGAGAGGCTGAGCTGGGCAGATCACTTGAGGTCAGGAGTTTGAGACCAGCGTGACCAACATGGTGAAACCCCATCTCTACTAAAAGTTTAAAAATTAGCTGGGCGTGGTGGCGGGCGCATGTAGTCCCAGCTACTCAGGAGGCTGAGGCAGGAGAATCCCTTGAACCCAGGATGCGGAGGTTGCAGTGAGCCAATATTGCGCCACTACACTCCAGCCTGGGTGACAGAGTGAGACTCCATCTCAAAAATAATAAAACAAATACATAAATAAGTAAATTAGAGCAAATTAAACTTCCTTTACTATAGTCATCCATAATACAATCAAGAGCTTCTCAAGATAACCTAGACTGTAATTTTGTGTTTTTTAATAGATGAATTTATCTCAGTTTGAAAACTTATCTTTTCAGTTTGGCCTTTCATAATCCCAACTTTTTAGAGTTACTCTCCTGAAACTGCTTTCTCAAAGATCACATGATTCTGCATAGTCATCAAATTTTGTTCTTCTCAGTCCTTAGCCATTTTGACCTCTTTCAGCATTTGACACTGATGACTGTTATTTTCTTCCTGAAATGTTCATCTCCCTTAATCTCTGTGATAATG
The DNA here is from genome assembly GCF_007565055.1 of Rhinopithecus roxellana. NCBI lineage: Eukaryota > Metazoa > Chordata > Mammalia > Primates > Cercopithecidae > Rhinopithecus > Rhinopithecus roxellana. The sequence goes on along the minus strand of NC_044553.1, from coordinate 63,603,712 downwards.
CACTACCTTGACCCAGTTGTTTTCTCCTGGCTGCTCCATCCAGCTTCCCTGTTGGCCTCTCTTTCTCTAACTGATCCCTTGTGGGGATTTATATTTTATCACCTATTCTTTTCTATATTCTCTCCCCCAGTGCTTTCGTCTGCCTTAATAATTATGTGACTGATTCCCAAATTTAAATTCCTCAAGCATTTTTTGAGTATGTACGGCATGCCAGGTACTGTGCTTAATATCAGAAAAGAAATAAAAATATTTAAGACACAGTTTTTGCCCTAAAGTAGCTTATAATCATTTCAGGTGAGGGCATCTTTAGCCTCTCTCTCTTGAGTTCCAGACTTAATTTCTAGCTTCCTTCTGAACCTGTATGCAAAAATATCCTTAAACACCTTAAACTCTGAATACAGTCTGGGCAACATAGCGAGACACTATCTCTACAAAAACAAAAGTTTAGCTCAGTGTGGTAGCACATGCCTGTAGTCCTAGCTACTTGGGAGGCTGAGGCAGGAAGATCTCTTGAGCCCAGGAGGTCAAGGCTACAGTGAGGCAAGATCACACCACTGCACTCCAACCTGTGCGACCGAGTGAACTAAATAAATAAATAAATTTAAATACATTCTCCCAGCTCAAAAATAAAATCCAAAAACTTGTTCTCTCTTATGATGTTTCTCATCTTTATTTATAGCAGTCACAATTCTTATACATTGTAAAAGGCTCAATACTTTCATTGTCTTTTAGGTTCTCTTAACAAGTCCTGTCATCCGCAGCTTCAGTATCTCATGTGTTTATTTCCCTTTCCCATTAAGGCTCATCTTAATTCTGAAATGTGCTATTTCAGTCTTCTATCTAACCTTTATACATTCTTACCATTATTCTGCCTCCTTCCAGTCCAAACTGCACATTGCTGCCAGATTAATAAGTATGAAAGACAGTTTTCATTAATGTTACTCCTCTGAAAAACTTCTGTCTTTCCATTTATTACAAAGTAAAGTCCAAACTTAACTTTCTTTTTTTTTTCTTTGAGACAGAGTCTCGCTCTGTCGCCCAGGCTGGAGTGCAGTGGCCGGATCTCAGCTCACTGCAAGCTCCGCCTCCCGGGTTTACGCCATTCTCCTGCCTCAGCCTCCCGAGTAGCTGGGACTACAGGCGCCCACCACTTCGCCCGGCTAGTTTTTGTATTTTTAGTAGAGACGGGTAACCCGTGTTAGCCAGGATGGTCTCGATCTCCTGACCTCGTGATCCGCCCATCTCGGCCCCCCAAAGTGCTGGGATTACAGGCTTGAGCCAGCACGCCCAGCCTTTTTTTTTTTTTTTTTTTTTTTTGAGACAGAGTCTCACTCTCTTGCCCAAGCTGGAGTCAATGGCGTGATCTCGGCTCACCGCAACCTCTGCCTCCCGGGTTCAAGCGATTTTCCTGCCTAAGCCTCCTGAGTAGCTGGGATTACAGGCATGCACCACCAGGCCTAGCTAATTTTTTTTTTTTTTTTTTTTTTTTTTTGCATTTTTAGTAGAGGTGGGGTTTCTCCATGTTAGGCTAATCTCAAACTCCCGACCTCAGGTGATCCACCCGCCTCGGCCTCCCAAAGTGCTGGGATTACAGGCGTGAGCCACAATGCCTGACCCAAACTTAACTTTCTCTGTGGTTGGCTTAAAGGGAAAAAAAAAGGTCCAAACTTCTGAGCTTGACATTTCATACCCTCCACAGTTGTATTCAGATTTACATGATTTGTTACTACTCCCATACACGTCTTAAATTCCAACCAAGCTGGGCGCGGTGGCTCAAGCCTGTAATCCCAGCACTTTGGGAGGCCAAGACGGGCAGATCACGAGGTCAGGAGATCAAGACCATCCTGGGTAACACGGTGAAACCCCGTCTCTACTAAAAAAATACAAAAAACTAGCCGGGCGAGGTGGCGGGCGCCTGTAGTCCCAGCTACTCGGGAGGCTGAGGCAGGAGAATGGCGTAAACCCGGGAGGCGGAGCTTGCAGTGAGCTGAGATCCGGCCACTGCACTCCAGCCTGGGCGACAGAGCGAGACTCCATCTCAAAAAAAAAAAAAAAAAAAAAAAAAAAATTCCAACCAAACATTGCTATTTTTATGCAGTTTGGCCACTTTTTGAGACAAAGTCTCGCTCTGTCACCCAGGCTGGAGTGCAGTGGCATGATCTCCGCTCACTGTAACCTCTGCCTCCTGGATTCAAGAAATTCTTGTGCCTCAGCCTCCCAAATAGCTGAGATTACAGGCATGCATCACCGCCCCCAGCTAATTTTTGTATTTTTAGTAGAGATAGTGTTTCACCATCTTGGCCAGGCTGGTCTCAGAACTCCTATCTGCAAGTGATCTGCCCATCTCGGCCTTCCAAAGTGCTAGGATTACAGGCGTGAACCACTACACCTGCCTTTTTTAAAAAAAAAGAGAGAGAGAGAGAGAGAGTCTCACTGCAGCTTCAAACTCCTGGGCTCAAGGAATCCTCCCTCTTCAGCCTCCTGAGTAGTTGGACACTTACAGACACATGCCACTAGCCTGATCATTTCTACTTTTGTCTTTGCTGCTACATACTACATTCTCCTGTTTTTCACCAAAGAAAGTAGTCTATATTCCTTGAGCTCCCACGGCTCTTTTGCTAATACTTCTTATTTTACCCATCACATCTACTTGTATTATAGTTATTTTGTATAGTTTATCTTCCTGATTAAATTATAAGCTCGGTGGAGGCAAGAATCAGCTCTTCTTTTTCTCCACGTCCTTCAGAGTCCCTAGGACTATGTTTCATTCAGAGTAAGTGCCTAGTACATGTTTTTTTGCACTGAATTGACCACGAGTACATGAATTCCATAGTCTAAAGATCACCCCTTTGTTGACTACCTTACTTTCTCTCTCACAGAAAAAAAATATATAAGCCATCAGACCGGTACTTCTAAACTTTCTACTACCAAAGAAACAATCTCTCGTTGTTTAATACATTGTTTTTGACTGGATTATTCTCTTTTTTTCTTCCTTATTTTGTTTTCTTTTTTACTTTTTTTTTACTGAATTATTCTAACACATATTGTCTATTTTAGAAACTAAGAATTTGGAGGATGAAGAGAAAGACAATCCTGTGGACAAATGGGATTCTGAAATGAGCGCTGCAGAGAAAGGTAATTGAATTAGTTAAGGAGATAAATGGGTGTGGGAGAAGCCCTTCTGTTCTGAGTTTGTTTGTATACTTAGGTGAGATTAAGTTAGGTACAATTTTCAATAAAACATGATTTTTGTGGCAACATTCTAATATGTTTGTTCTGTTTTTTTTTTTTTTTCTTTTTTTTTCCAAAGAATTGGAACAGCTGAAAACTGAAGAAGAGGAGCTTCAAAGGTCAGCCTTTAATCCAAGTGTTAGAAAATATAATGCTAAACTACAGAAGGCTAGATGACTTCCTACCTCCAGAGACTGACAAAATTGGGGACATGAGTCTTGACTTAGGCTGACTCAGGGCTTCTCCACTTTGAGTGGAAACCTAGAGTCCATCTTAGTCAACAGTAGTTTTGAAGCACTTACTGTTTACAGGGCATTTATCCACCACAGTGCTTCTCAAGCTTGAATACTACCAGTATCCTTTTTGTTTAATAAATATAAATATAAACAAGTATAAAATGAACTATATATTTCTGCCGGGCGCGGTGGCTCAAGCCTGTAATCCCAGCACTTTGGGAGGCCGAGACGGGCGGATCACGAGGTCAGGAGATCGAGACCATCCTGGCGAACACGGTGAAACCCCATCTCTACTAAAAAATACAAAAACTAGCCGGGCGAGGTGGCGGGCGCCTGTAGTCCCAGCTACTCGGGAGACTGAGGCAGGAGAATGGCGTAAACCCGGGAGGCAGAGCTTGCAGTGAGCTGAGATCCGGCCACTGCACTCCAGCCTGGGCGACAGAGCGAGACTCCGTCTTAAAAAAAAAAAAAGAACTATATATTTCTTAGGCCTATAAATCTTATTCAACTATAAATCTAAAAGAAAGTAAATAGAAATAATGACAAAACCACTAAAATTCTAGTTGACAACATTAATTTGACAGGTGATAGTGTTTGGCTGAAATTAAATTGATACTAGCAAAATGATTAACAAGGATATGTTCTGTTTAGCTCTAACAACTAAACAAAACCAAATACAGGTAAAAAAAAGCAAAACTGACATCTCAGTTTTTTTTTTTTTTTTTGAGACGGAGTCTCGCTCTGTAGCCCAGGCTGAAGTGTAGTGGCGCGATCTCGGCTCACTGCAAGCTCCGCCTCCCGGGTTTACGCCATTCTCCTGCCTCAACCTCCCGAGTAGCTGGGACTACAGGCGCCTGCCATCTCGGCCGGCTAGTTTTTTGTATTTTTTAATAGAGACGGAGTTTCACCGTGTAGGCCAGGATGGTCTTGATCTCCTGACCTCGTGATCCACCCGTCTCGGCCTCCCAAAGTGCTGGGATTACAGGCTTGAGCCACCGCGCCCGGCAAAATGTAATATTTAAACAGTATCTTAACATGTGAATCCCAAGGATATCTTCATGGATCCTAATTTGAAAAACAATGATTTATGCCTTTCCCAGGTAGACGCACTTCTAAATTAATGCTTATTAAAAACAACAACAACTAAGAATGCAGAAATGGATCCCATACACCTAACATTATTACCTCAGTGGGGAGTCATGTAGCATGCGACTTCTTATTATAAACTTTTTATATTGATAGAGTCTGAATTCTCTAATTCTCTAAAGCCTTATCTCTCTCTGAATACCTGCTTTTATTTGCAGAAATCTCTTAGAACTGGAGGTGCAAAAAGAGCAGACCCTTGCTCAAATAGACTTTATGCAAAAACAAAGAAATAAAACTGAAGAACTGCTGGATCAGTTGAGGTAAGGAAATGCAGGTGTCATTTGTTTGTGTTTTATTCTGTACCTTGTGGTTGTCTGAAGCGACTGGAGCAATTGATGTAATTTTAGTGTGTTGGTGTTCTTAACCTCTACAGTGCTGTTTCAAAAAGAGTCGGTGTACTCAGCAGTAAGTTGAAAATAGAGTAGAAGAACTATGGAATTATAATTTCTCAATATTTTATGCTTTTCATTGCCTAGACTTGGTGTTTCTCCGATATACAACTCAAGATTGAGTTCTTAGTTATTTTAAAAGCTTAAGTTTATACATTCACAATATTTGAATTGAAATATTGTCTCCCAGTCCAGTGGAAAAACATTAGCAGCTGTTGTTGGTACTGTTTGGGTGGTATCAGAAGTTCTCTTTTATCTTAATTTTAAAAATACTTTTTAAAAATCTTGTTTATCTCTCTTCAGCTTGTCTGAGTGGGATGTCGTTGAGTGGAGTGATGATCAAGCTGTATTCACCTTTGTTTATGACACAGTACAACTCACCATCACCTTTGAAGAGTCAGTTGGTAAGGAGCCAAAGTGAGATAATTCCTTTACAAAAAATAAATGGCTACACTCACTAAAGATTCAAATCTTTATTTTACTATACTGATAACTGTTGACATGATGAGAGCACTGCTGAAAGTCTTAGAAGAGTCAATCATAAATAAAAATTTTGCTATCAAAACAATGGATAAACATGCTACTCATGTCTATTTACTGAGTTTCTTTCTTTTCATCTCCATCTTTCGTGATAGAGAATTTACCCTAATGACTGGTGATTCTTCTTTTTTTTTTTTTTTGAGACGGAGTCTCGCTCTGTCACCCAGGCTGGAGTGCAGTGGCCGGATCTCGGCTCACTGCAAGCTCCGCCTCCCGGGTTCACGCCATTCTCCTGCCTCAGCCTCCCGAGTAGCTGGGACTACAGGCGCCCGCCACCTCGCCCGGCTAGTTTTTTGTACTTTTTAGTAGAGACGGGGTTTCACCGTGTTAGCCAGGATGGTCTCGATCTCCTGACCTTGTGATCCACCCGTCTCGGCCTCCCAAAGTGCTGGGATTACAGGCTTGAGCCACCGCGCCCGGCCTTTTTTTCTTTTTTTACTTAAGAGTGAGGCCCTGCCTATAATCCCAGCACTTTGGGAGGCTGAGGCAGGGGAATCACCTGAGGTCAGGAGTTTGAAACCAGCCTGGCTAACATGGTGATACCCCCATCTCTACTAAAACTACAAAAAATTAGCTGGGCATGCACCTGTAATCACAGCTACTCGGGAAGCTGAGACAGGAGAATCACTTGAACCCGGGAGGTGGAGCTTGCAGTGAGCCAAGATCGCGCCACTGCACTCCAGCATGGGCAACAGAGCGAAACTCTGTCTCAAAAAAAAAAAAAAGAGGCCCTAACAAGTTAATTGGAAGTTCTGTGTGTATAGGTGGGTTTATCATCTAAAAGGATGAAATCACTGTATAGGGTGGAAATCACTATATGGTAACTGGACAGAGGCCCAGCTGTTTTGTTGGAGTTTACTAATTGTCAGTCTCTTTTAGGTCTTTTCTCTTTAACCAGTCAGCATCAACATGGACAACCATGGGCAAACATGGCTGTATTGAAACTTAGGATCTTCACAATCTCTGGGCCTCTAAACCTGATTCTCCTTGAAAGTTTCTTTTCTCGATGAGTAGTATTACCTTCTGTCCAGGTCCAAAATTAAAACTTAGGAATCACTTTATACCTCTTTCTCCCTTGCTGTACATAATTCAAATCATCAGTACGACATGCTGTTTTTGTTTTTATTTTTTTTTATGTATTTATTTTTTTGAGACAGTCTCACTCTGCCACCCAGGCTGAAGTGCAGTAGTGCAATCTCTGCTCACTGCAACCTCTGCCTCCCAGGTTCAAGTGATTCTCCTGCCTCAGCCTTCCAAGTAGCTGAGATTATAGGCTTGTGCCACCACACTCGGCTAATATTTTTATTTTTTGTGGAGATGGGGTTTCACCATGTTGTCCAGGCTGGTCTCAACTCCTGACTTCAAGCGATTTGCCCACCTTGGCCTCCCAAAATGCTGGATTACAGGCATGAGCCACAGCGTCCAACCTACTGGTTTTAGTTTCTTAATATTCATCCACTGTTTTTCATCTGTTCTGTCAATAATCATCTCTAACCTAGATGACTACAGTAACATTCCAACTGGTCTTTATGGATCTTCTTCTCCCTGAAGCTACAGTGATTATTGAAAATCTGACTATGCACCTATTACTCAGGCTAATGATCAAAGTATTTGATCTAGCCTATGAAGCCTTGCCTGAATTGAATTTTTCTCCTTTTCCTGTCTCATACTACCTTCCTACCTCTGCATGCTGGCCACAGTGGACTTCTTTTATTTCCTTAAATGATCGTGGTCTTTCCTGCTCAGCCGTATATATCCTATCTCAACACCTTCATGCTGATGTTTCCTATGCCTGAACGCTCTTTTCCCCCACTTCACTAATGAACTTCTTTTTTTTTTTATTTTATTTTTTTTTTTGAGACGGAGTCTCGCTCTGTCGCCCGGGCTGGAGTGCAGTGGCCGGATCTCAGCTCACTGCCAGCTCCGCCTCCCGGGTTCACGCCATTCTCCTGCCTCAGCCTCCCGGGTAGCTGGGACTACAGGCGCCCACCACCTCGCCCGGCTAGTTTTTTGTATTTTTTAGTAGAGACGGGGTTTCACCATGTTAGCCAGGATGGTCTCAATCTCCTGACCTCGTGATCCGCCCATCTCGGCCTCCCAAAGTGCTGGGATTACAGGCTTGAGCCACCGCGCCCGGCCCACTAATGAACTTCTACTAATAATTGTAAGAGCTCAGCTCTCAGTGATCAGTTTCTTGCCCTTCTGTTGTATGTTCTTGCTTCCTGTGGTTTTCCTTAATAGTGCTTATCATAGTTTGTAGTTCTTGCTGTGTTTATTAGTGCAGTTATCTGTGCGTCTCCCTGAGTTGTAAGCTTCTTGAGGGCACAGGTTGAGTATGCTGTTTTTCTCATGGTATCCACAGTACCTAACACATAGAAAATATGTAACAAATCATTCAACAGAGAGAAAATCAATTTAGGAGACACATAACCCTAGACTCTGGAGGAGCTAGCAGCTATCTCAGCTACCTAAAACGTATTATAGCAATGCTAAAAGCATAACTCATTTTTACTGTATTTATACAAGGATAGTAGTTGTAGGGAGATCATAGCCATTTTCCTTATATGATTGTTGAAAATAAAATTATCTTTTCACAGAAGTTAGGGGTTAAAAGAGGAGGCCTTAACAAATATAGCTGTGTACTACCTTTTAAATGTCCTTCAAAGACATACCAGTCAGTGTAGTTGAACAGTCTCAGGGGAGCCTTTACTAAATACAGAGAACAATGATTCAAGGATAACCCTTCAACTTCGTGTGGAAAAACTTGCTACACAAAAGGAGTAGGATTCTAAAGTACTGAGTTTTATGTGACTTCAAATCAGGTAGTTAAAAAAAAAAAGGCCGGGCATGGTGGCTCATGCCTTTAATCCCAACACTTTGGGAGGCCAAGGTGGGCGGATCACGAGGTCAAGAGATTGAGACCATCCTGGCTAACATGGTGAAACCCTGTCTCTACTAAAAATACAAAAAATTAGCCAGGTGTGGTGGCACGAGCCTGTAGTCCCAGCTACTCAGGAGGCTGAGGAAGAAGAATTGTTTGAACCTGGGAGGCGGAGCTTGCAGTGAGCCAAGACCACGCCATTGCACTCCAGCCTGGGAAACAAAAGTGAGACTCTCTAAAAAAATTTTTAAAAATCATTATTCTGGTTCTTTCTAGTTGGTCTCCCTTTCCTGGACAAGCGTTATAGGAAGATTGTTGATGTGAATTTTCAATCTCTGTTAGACGGTAAGTTGAAAACATTTAAGCCTCTAAAAATTTGTTGGGGCTGGGCACTATAACTCATGCCTTTAATCCCAGCACTTTGGGAGACTGAGGCGGGTGGATCACCAGGGGTCAGGAGTTTGAGACCAGCCTGACTAACATGGTGAAACCCCATCTCTGCTAATAATACAAAAACTAGCCAGGTGTGGTGGCGCCCTCGTGTAGCCCCAGCTACTCAGGAGGCTGAGATAGAAGAATCACTTGAACCTGGGAGGTGCAGGTTGCAGTGAGCCAAGATCACGCCACTGCACTCCAGCCGGGTGACAGAGTGAGACCTTATCTCAAAGATAAATAAAAATAAAAATAAAAATAAGGCCGGGTGCAGTGGCTCACGCCTGTAATCCCAGCACTTTGGGAGGCCGAGGTGGGCGGATCACGAGATCAGGAGATTGAGACCATCCTGGTGAACACGGTGAAACCCCATCTCTACTGAAAATACAAAAAAATTACCCAGGTGTGGTGGCAGGTGCCTGTAGTCCCACCTACTGGAGAGGCTGAGACAGGAGAATGGCGTGAACCCAGCAGGCAGAGCTTGCAGTGAGCTGAGATCCCGACACTGCTCTCCAGCCTGGGACAACAGAGCGAGACTCTCTCAAAATAAATAAATCATAAATAAATACATAAAAATAAAAATTTGTTGGGCCAGGTGCAGTGGCTCATGCCTGTAATTGCAGCACTCTAGGAGGCCGAGGTGGGCAGATCATTTGAGCTCAGGACTTTGAGACCAGCCTGGGTAACATAGCAAGACCCTGTTTCTACAAAAATAAAAATAAAAATTTTTTAATTAAAAAATAAAATTGGCCGGGCGCGGTGGGTCATACCTGTAATCCCATCACTTTGGGAGGCTGAGGCAGGTGGATCACCTGAGGTCAGGAGTTCGAGACCAGCCTGGCCAACATGGTGAAACACCCTATCTCTACTAAAAATACAAAAATTAGCCAGGCGTGGTGGTGCATGCGTATAGTCCCAGCTACTCAAGAGGCTGAGGTGAGAGAATCGCTCGAACCCAGGAGGTGGAGGTTGCAGTTAGCCGAGATTCCACCACTGCACTCCAGCCTGGGCCACAGTGAGAAACTCTATCTCTAAATAAATAAACAAATAAATAAATATTTGTTGGTGCTTTACAGGTATAAATTGCTCCTTGAGAACTCTTTCACAAACTACGTTAAATATAAGCAATGACAACAGTAACAATGTTTTCTTAGAAATGTGTATTAGACATAAAACTGCTTGGGTAATGTTCCAAATTTTTGGTAGCTTTTAAAAGAAATGATTTTTTTGGCCAGGCACGGTGGCTCACGCCTGTAATCCCAGCACTTTGGGAGGACAAGGAAGGCAGATCATGAGGTCAGGAGTTTGAGACCAGCCTGGCCAACATGATGAAACCCCATCTCTACTAAAAATACAAAAATTAGTTGAGCACAGTGACAGGTGCCTGTAATCCCAGCTACTCAGGAGACTGAGGCAGAATTGCTTGAACCCGGGAGGTGGAGGTTGCAGTGAGCTGAGATCGTGCCACTGCACTCCAACCTGGGTGACAGAGCAAGATTCCGTCTCAAAAAAAAAAAAAAAAAGATTTAAAAAAGATTATTGGCTGGGTGCAGTGGCTCAAGCCTGTGTGTAATCCCAGCACTTTGGGAGGCCGAGACAGGCGGATCACTAGGTCAGGAGATTGAGACCATCCTGGCTAACATGGTGAAACCCCGTCTCTACTAAAAAATACAAAAAAAACTAGCCAGGCGAGGTGGCGGGCGCCTGTAGTCCCAGCTACTCGGGAGGCTGAGGCAGGAGGAGAATGGCGTAAACCCGGGAGGCGGAGCTTGCAGTGAGCCAAGATCCGGCCACTGCACTCCAGCCTGGGCGACAGAGCGAGACTCCGTCTAAAAAAAAAAAAAAAAAAAATTATTACATGCCAGGGCACGGCGGCTCATGCCTGTAATCCCAGCACATTGGGAGGCCGAGGCAGGTGGATTACGAGGTCAGGAAATCAAGACCACGCTGGCTAACACGGTGAAACCCCGTCTCTACTAAAAATATAAAAAAAATTAGCCAGGCATGGTGGTGAGCACCTGTAGTCCCAGCTACTCAGGAGGCTGAGGCAGGAGAATGGCGTGAACCCAGGAGGCAGAGCGTGCAGTGAGCCGAGATCACTCCACTGCACTCCAGTCTGGGTGACAGAGCGAGACTCCGTCTCAGAAAAAAAAAAAAAAAAAAAATGATTACTAGGTCTTGAGCAATGATTAATAGCTATTTTCATAATTTAAAAACTACTATTATGAGCACTTAGTCTGTATCAGGCATGTGTATTACTTAACACTATGAAGTCCACGCGATTTGTTCCCCATTTTACAAATTAGGAAACTACAGATCAAAAAACTTAAGTGTTGTGTCTAGGATCACTTAGATATTAAAGAAAGCCAAGATTGCTGGGTGCCGTAGCTCACGCCTGTAATCCCAGCACTTCAGGAGACCAAGGCGGGCGGATCACTGGAGGTCAGGAGTTCAAGACCAGCCTGGACAACATAGTGAAACCTTATCTCTATTAAAAATACGAAGAAGGCCGGGCGCGGTGGCTCAAGCCTGTAATCCCAGCACTTTGGGAGGCCGAGATGGGCGGATCACGAGGTCAGGAGATCGAGACCATCCTGGCTAACACTGTGAAACCCCGTCTCTACTAAAAAAAAAAAATACAAAAAACTAGCCGGGCGAGGTGGCGGGCGCCTGTAGTCCCAGCTACTCCGGAGGCTGAGGCAGGAGAATGGCGTAAACCCGGGAGGCGGAGCTTGCAGTGAGCTGAGATCCGGCCACTGTACTCCAGCCCGAGCGACAGAGCGAGACTCCGTCTCAAAAAAAAAAAAAAAAAAAAAAATACGAAGAAATTAGCCGGGTATTGTGGTGTGTGCCTGTAGTCCCAGCTACTCAGGAGGCTGAGGCAAGAGAATTGCCTGAACCCAGGAGGCGGAGGTTGCAGTGAACTGAGATCACACTGCTGCACTCCAGCCTGGGCAATAGAGTGACACTCCATCTCAAAAAAAGAAATGAAAAGAAATCCAGGATTTAAACTCAGGTCTGTGTTACATGTAAACCCACACTCTTACTCAAATACTGTTTCTATATGTGATAAAGGCTTGAGTTTTTGTAGAAATGTCTTATCTTCGCCATATGTGTTGTAATCATGTTTGAAAATAAAAATGGAGAGAATACGTCTGGGCATGATGGCTCATGCCTGTAATCCCAGCACTTTGGGAGGCCAAGGCGGGTGGATTACCTGAGGTCAGGAGTTCAAGACCAGTCTGGCCAACATGGTGAAGCCCTGTCTCTACTAAAAATACAAAAATTAGCCGGGCATGGTGGCGGGTGCCTGTCATCCCAGCTACTCGGGAGGCTGAGGCAGGAGAATTGCTTGAACCAGGAAGGCAGAGGTTGCAGTGAGCGAAGATCATGCCGTTGCATTCCAGCCTGGGCAACAGAGGGAGAATGGAGACTCCAGAAGAAAAAAAGGGACAGAATACTTATGTACCTGGTAGTGTTTAGAGTATTTCTAGCTTATATAATATAGTATTTTTTGCTTATATAAAATACATGTATCATAAATATTAACCTGCTATTGCTTTTTTTCCTTCCCCAGAGGATCAAGCTCCTCCTTCCTCCCTTTTAGTTCATAAGCTTATTTTCCAGTACGTTGAGGAAAAGGAATCCTGGAAGAAGACATGTAGAACCCAGCATGAGGTACCCAAGGTAAAGCCTGATTGAAGTATTTAAAGGAAAATTTGTGATATCTTTCCAAAAAAAGCAGAACTGAAACTTTACATAAATGATAGTGAATCCTGAAATGATAAATGTATTCAATTGTTAAGCTTTTTTGAGTTAGTTATAAGTGAGCCACTAAGCATTGAAATGTTTTCATAATTTCATTGGATTTTTTTTCCCACTTTTTCTAGATGCTTGAAGAATTCTCACTGGTAGTGCACCATTGCAGACTCCTTGGAGAGGAGATTGAGTATTTAAAGAGATGGGGACCAAATTATAACCTAATGAACATAGATGTTAATAATACTGAGTAAGTGTATTAGTTCCCAAGGACTGCCATGACAGAGTGCTACAAATTGGGTACCTTAAACAACAGGTTCTGGAGGCTGGAAGTCTGAGATTAAGGTGTAAGCAGTGTTGTTCTTTCTGAGGGCTGTTAGAATCTGTCCATGCCTTCTCCCAATGTCTGGTGGTTTGCTGGCAATCTTTGGCATTCCTTGGCTTGTAAATGCATAACCTCCCTTCATGTTCACATGGTGTTCTTTCATTGTGCATGTCTGCTCCACATTTCCCCTTTTTATAAGGACACTAGTCATAGTGGATTAGGGGCCCACCTTACTCTAGAAGGACTTCATCTTAACATATTACTTGTGTAGCGACTCCAAATAAGGTCACTTTCTGAGGTATTAGGGGTTTGTAATTCAACATATGGATTTGGGGGAATCCAGTTCAACCCAATAGTAAGTACTTGGTCAACAGTTTATTAAATGAATATATATATAAAGTAAGTACTTGGTCAACTTGGTCAACAACTGGCGCAGTGGCTCACTCCTGTAATCCCAGCACTTTGGGAGGCTGAGGTGGGCGAATCACAAGGTCAGGACTTCAAGACCAGCCTGGCCAATATGGTGAAACCCTGTCTCTACTAAAAATACAAAAATTAGCCAGGCATGGTGGTGGGCGCCTGTAGTCCCAGCTACTCAGGAGGCTGGGGCAGGAGAATCACTTGAACCCAGGAAGCGGAGTTTGCAGTGAGCCGAGATTTCGCCACTGCACTCCAGCCTGGGCACAAAAAGACTCCATCTCCTCACGCCTGTAATCCCAGCACTTTGGGAGGCCAAGGTGGGTGGATCACGAGGTCAGGAGTTCAAGACCAGCCTGGCCAAGATGATGAAACCCCGTCTCTATTAAAAATACAAAAAATTAGCCAGGCGCAGTGGCAGGCACCTGTAATCCCGGCTACTTGGGAGGCTGAGGCAGGAGAATCGCTTGAACTTGGAGGGCGGAGGTTGCAGTGAGCCGAGATCACGCCACTGCACTCCAGCCTGGGCAACAGAGCGAGACTCCGTCTCAAAAAAAAAGAAAAAAAGGAAAAGAAATAATGTATACCTAACTTGGACATGCCAGTGTAAAAATTAAATGAAATTGGGCTGGGACAGTGGCTCATGCCTGTAATCCCAACACTTTGGGAGGTGAGGCAGGAGGATCACTTGAGGTCAGGAGTTTGAGGCCACATTGGTGAAACCCTGTCTCTACTAAAAATACAAAACTTAGCTGAATATGGTGACAGGCGCCTGTAATCCCAACTACTTGGGAGAATCGATAGAACCTGGGAGGTGGAGGTTGCAGTGAGCCAAAATCATGCACTGCACTCCAGCCTGGGAGACAGATCTAGACTCCATCTCAAAAAAAAAAAATTTGTGTTTCATGCTGTTATTGTGTTGCATTTTTAACTGTGGATCTTGTCTTTTACAGATTGAGACTATTATTCTCTAGCTCTGCAGCATTTGCAAAGTTTGAAATAACTTTGTCTCTCTCAGCCTATTATCCATCTGTACCATTACCTTCCACCATTCAGAATCATGTTGGGAACACTAGGTGAGTCAAGGGCCAACCGGGTAAGACTCGGGACTACTTTTTAATGTTCATTTTATTTGAAGAATTCCTCAAAGTGGTCAGCAAATCAGTAGACCATAGTGAGAGCTAAATGTCAGTTCTCTTGAGTTCATTTTGAAGAGTGAGTGTGTGTGTGTGTGTGTGTGTGTGTGTGTGTGTGTGTGTGTGTGTTGGAGTCTCACTCTGTCACCAGGCTGGAGTGCAGTGGCACAATCTCGGCTCACTTCAGCTTCCTCCTCCCGGGTTCAAGTGATTCTCCTGCCTCAGCCTCCCGAGTAACTGAGACTTACAGGCACACACTACCACACCCACCCAGCTAATTTTTGCATTTTTAGTAGATATGGGGTTTCACCATGTTAGCCTGGGTCATCTCGATCTCTTGACCTAGTGATCTGCCCACCTCAGCCTTCCAAAGTGCTGGGATTATAGGTGAAGAATTTTTTCTTAAAGTCAGTGACCTTCATTGCTATCTCCAGTGAATGCTGGAGACCACTGGTCTATTCTTTTGTACCTGCTTCACTGTTTGAATACTTCAACCTAAAACATGAATCAAGAAGAAAAAAACTCACCATTAGCTTAGTACAGATAATACATAAACAACTTTTATGACCTTTAAAAACAGAGTTGGCCGGGCACGGTTGCTCACACCTATAATCCCAGCACTTTGGGAGGCTGAGGCGGCTGGATCACGAGGTCAGGAGTTCAAGATCAGCCTGGCCAAAGCGGTGAAACCCCACCTCTACTAAAAATACAAAAAATAGCCGGGCGCGGTGGTTCAAGCCTATAATCCCAGCACTTTGGAAGGCTGAGATGGGCGGATCACGAGGTCAGGAGATCGAGACCATCCTGGCTAACACGGTGAAACCCCGTCTCTACTAAAAAATACAAAAAAATAGTCGGGCGAGATGGTGGGTGCCTGTAGTCCCAGCTACTCGGGAGGCTGAGGCAGGAGAATGGCGTAAACCCGGGAGGCGGAGCTTGCAGTGAGCTGAGATCCAGCCACTGCACTCCAGCCTGAGCGACAGAGCGAGACTCCATCTCAAAAAAAAGAAAAAAAAAAATTAGCCAGGCGTGGTGGTGGGTGCCTGTAATCCTAGCTACTCAGGAGGCTGAAGCAGAGAATTGCTTGAACCTGGGAGGCAGAGGTTGCAGTGAGCCAAGATCACACCACTGCACTCCAGCCTGGGAGACAAAGCGAAACTCCGTCTCAAAAAAAAAAGTTAGGGCCAGATAGGATGGCTCATGTCTGTAAGCCCAGCACTTTGGGAGGCCAAGGTGGGCGGATCAGTTGAGCTCAAGAGTTCGAGACCAGCCTGGCCAACATGGCGAATCCCCGCCTCTACTAAATATACATAAATTAGCTGGGTGTGGTGGTGAGTAGTCCCAGCTAATCTTGAGGCTGAGGTGGGAGGATTGCTTGAGCCTGGGAGGTGGAGGTTGCGATGAGCCAGGATCATGCCACTGGCCTCCAGCCTGGGACAGCCAGGCTGTCTCAAAACAGAGTCTGTGGAACCAGACCTAAATATCTCATTCCTCCTAGACTGTGATGTATTCTGTGACTTTTTAGATACACTGCTGACAGATTGGAAGATAACAGATGTTAAAAATGTGCTCACTTAGGCCGGGCATGGTGGCTCATGCCTGTAATCCCAGCACTTTGGGTGGCCAAGTTGGGCAGATCGCTTGAGGCCAGGAGTTTGAGACCAGCCTG
Organism: Rhinopithecus roxellana; assembly: GCF_007565055.1. Classification (NCBI taxonomy): domain Eukaryota; kingdom Metazoa; phylum Chordata; class Mammalia; order Primates; family Cercopithecidae; genus Rhinopithecus; species Rhinopithecus roxellana. The sequence continues at coordinate 63,587,551 of NC_044553.1, read as the reverse complement.
GCCAACATGGTGAAACCCTGTCTCTACTAAAAATAGAAAAAATAGCCAGGCGTGGTGGCAGGCGCCTGTAATCCCAGCTACTCGGGAGGCTGAGGCAGGAGAATTGCTTGCACCCGGGAGATGGAGGTTGCCATGAGCCTAGATCGTGCCACTAACTGCACTCCAACCTGGGCGACAGAGCAAGACTCCGTCCCCCCCAAAAAATAAAATAAAATGTGCTCATCTTATATTTGTCAGCAAACACCAAGGCTAACATTTTTTATGACCAACAAAAGTAGCTAGGTTAAGATACTTCACAATTACATATAGAATTGGTTCTTAGGCCCTGTTTTGGAATCCCATTTCAAACTGGACATGTGATTATTTCCAGAAATGCTCATTTGTGCTTCCTAGGAAACTGAGAGACCAAGAACGTAAATTCCACTCAGTTGGAGACAAGTGTAAGATTTTTAAAAAATTGATTAACCTGGCCAGGTGCGGTGGCTCATGCCTGTAATCCTAGCACTTTGGGAGGCCAAGGCGGGCGGATCACAAGGTCAGGAGACCATCCTGGCTAACACAGTGAAACTAAAATACGTCTCTACTAAAAATACAAAAATTAGCCGGGCATGGTGGCAGGCACCTGTAGTCCCAGCTAATCGGGAGGCTGAGGCAGGAGAATGGCATGAACCCGGGAGGTGGAACTTGCAGTGAACTGAGATTGTTCCACTGCACTCCAGCCTGGGCGACAGAGCAAGACTCTGTTGCAAAAAAACAAAAAAAAAAAATTGATTAACCTTTGTTCTTTCCAGCCAAGATGATATTGCTGCCATTCTATCTAAAGTGCCACTGGAGAACAACTACCTGAAGAATGTAGTCAAGCAAATTTACCAAGATCTGTTTCAGGACTGCCATTTCTACCACTAGACCCTTGGACCACCGTTGGAACAACCAAGCAGAATGTACTTGATATTATTTCAGGGTCCCATTGCTGTTTAGCCTTTGTTTTTAGGTCATTACAAGCTGAGTAAAATTCCTTCCGGTGATGTTATAGTTAATCTGTATGTTTTTTAGATCTCTGCAGAATGATGGTGATGAAGTCTGGATAATAGGCCTCATAGCCTACTATCAACTTATTCATCTTTGTACCAAAGGTTTAAGTAATAGGACACTTAGGAAAAATGTCTCCTAACTAAACTAGTGCTTTCTGCTTTAGTACAAGCCCTAATGATTAACTTTTAAGTATAAGAAGAAGTGTTACCACTGACAAAAACATGAGCCATTTTCCCATAAATAGATAGAGCTATGATTTTTAGGTTGCCTGGCTTCTGCCTAGCAGATATTTCTGGAATAGAGATGTATCTGTCTACAAACTTTTATCCTTTTTCTCCATTACTAAAATGCTATTAAGAGAAAGTAGGGCTGGGTGTGGTGGCTCACACCTGTAACACCAGCAGTTTGGGAGGCCAAAGTGGGCAAATAGCCTGAGTCCAGGAATTCAAGACCAGCCTGGGAAACATGGCGAAACCCCACCTCTACAAAAAATACAAAAATTAGCCAGGCATGGTGGCTTGCGCCTGTGGTCCCAGCTACTCAGGAGCTTAAGGCAGGAGGATCACTTGAGCTTAGGAGGCAGAGGTTGCAGTGAGCCGAGACCGTGCCACTGCACTCCAGCCTAAGCAACAGAGCAAGACCCTGTCTCAAAAAAACAGAGAAAAAGCAATAGCACTTAGCTATTGAAATGGTTGCCTTTTTTTTTTTTTTTTTTTTTTTTTTTTTGAGGGCCTTGCTTTTTATTCTATGGTGTCTATTAATGTTTTCTTTTTTTTTTTTTTTTTTTTGAGATGGAGTCTCGCTCTGTCGCCCAGGCTGGAGTGCAGTGGCACGATCTCAGCTCACTGCAAGCTCCGCCTCCCGGGTTCATGCCATTCTCCTGCCTCAGCTTCCTGAGTAGCTGGGACTATAGGCGCCTGCCACCACGCCCAGCTAATTTTTTGTATTTTTAGTAGAGATGGGGTTTCACCGTGTTAGCCAGGATGGTCTCAATCTCCTGACCTTGTGATCTGCCCGCCTCGGCCTCTCAAAGTGCTGGGATTACAGGTGTGAGCCACCATGCCCAGCAGTGTTTTCTTAATAAGTATAGTTTTTCTAGGGAAAGTTAATTCATTTTTGTCTAGTACATACATGTAAATATATTAATGTTGTTTTTGTGCTTGTGATGTAGTAAGGAGATGTATATAGAAATTCATTGAGATATATAGATACTCACTTGCCTAGGCAGTTTCCGTCTTTCTGAAGAATGTTTTACAGCAAAATTTTCTATTTTATTTTATTAAATAATGACACATCAAACAATGTCACATCCAAAACACTAGTTTTATCAATTTCTAGCAGTAATAATAGACTTGCTATAAGTATTGTTTTCTGATGCCATACCCTTGTCATACACATTAAATGACCAATATGATGTATGAAGTAGACAAAAATTTACTCAAACTTCAGTCACATCCTAATTGTGATAATTTTTGTTTAACATTTAATTCTAAACCAAAATACATTTGCATTTTTAAACTAATTTGTCTCAAAATTTTGCTTTATGTTTTCAGATCAGGTTAAAGTCCTGTGGGTCCCCTGAATGTTATTGTCCCTCTTGATTCGTTTTTACTTCTGAGCGATACGTCAAAAGACATATAAGCTTCAAAAGTCAACACAAATCTCATTTGCCATAAAAATCAAGATATAGATGTTCTGTTCCGTAAACTCCTTGAAAAACATTTTAAAGTCATCAATATGATCTGCTTCCCATGAAACTTAAGTTAGCTTTCTTATTGGAGTTTTTTTATTTCTTTTCTGTAAGTCTGAAAAGTAGAGATTTTGTTTTATGCATTTTAGTAACCTGCAACAACCAACTCTAAAAAAGAGTTGGCTTGTAATGATGGTCTCTGTTTTTTGGGGTTTGGAGTACATAATTGTAATATTTACTTAGTTGTTTGCGTTTTTCTTTGTTCAAGGTATTGACTGGTTTCATAAATTTTTTGAAAGTTTTTCTTTCATTGGTTGGAAAGCAGATTACATTTTGTACTATTAAAATAAGTGTATTACTTGAAATCTTTTGTGAGTAGTGTTTCTTTATAAAGAGTATTTTAGCATTTATCCAGTCGTCCTTTGAAGATATACCAAAGAAACCTTCCTGTGGAGACACCTACCTATTCAAAACCGATTAGGCCAAGTGCAATGGCTCACACCTGTAATACCAGCACTTTGGGAGGCCAAGTTCAAGCAGGTTGCTTGAGGCCAGGAATTCAAATCCAGCCTACACAACATAGCAAGACCCTGTCTCTGAAAAAATTTTTTTCTTGGCTGGGTACAGTGGCTCATGCCTGTAATGCCAACCCTTTGGGAGGCTGAGGTGGGCAGATCACCTGAGGTCGAAAGTTTGAGACTAACCTGACCAACATGGAGAAACCCTGTCTCTACTAAAAATACAAAATTAGCCTGTCGTCGTGGCGCATGCCTGTAATGCCAGCTACTTGGGAGGCTGAGGCAGGAGAATCGCTTCGATATGGGAGACAGGTTGCAGGGAACTGAGATTGCACCATTGCACTCCAACCTGGGCAACAAGAGCGAAACTCCATCTAAAAAAAAAAAAATTACTGTTTTTGAGATGTCATCTCACTATGTTTCCCAGGCTGATCTCGGACTCCTGGGCTCAAGAGATCCTCCCATCTCAGCTTCCCAAATTGCTGGGATTACAGGTGTCAGTCACTGCGCCCAGTTTGCTATTCTTTTTCTAACTTCTTGTGATGGTAAGTACCTAGCTCATTTTCATTTTTTTTTTTTTTTTTTTTTGAGACAAAGTCTTGCTGTGTCACCCAGGCTGGAGTGCAGTGGCTGATCTCGGCTCACCAAAACCTTCACCTCCCAGGTTCAAGCGATTCTCTTCCCTCAGCCTCCCAAGTAGCTAGGATTACAGGTGTGCACCACCACACCCAGCTAATTTGTGTATTTTTGGTAGAGATGGTTTCACCATGTTGGCCAGGCTGGTCTCGAACTCCTGACCTCAGTTGATCCATCCACCTCAGCCTCCCAGAGAACTGGGATTACAGACATGAGCCACTGTGCCCAGCCTATTTTCATTCTTTTAACAAGTACTTAAGATGATATTTTTCTTTTCTTTTCTTTTCTTTTTTTAGGTAATCCATCTGCCTCAGCATCCCAAAGTGCTGGGATTACAGGCGTGAGCCACTGTGCCCGGCCCAATATATTTGATTCTAAGTAATGTTTTTTATCACTCATTCTTCTCCTAATCTGTTTTTTTGTTTGTTTTTTAATATTTATGTTGTTTTTGTTTTGAGAGAGAGACCAAGTCTCACTATGTTGCCCAGGCTGGTCTCAAAACTCCTGAGCTCAAATGATCCTCTCGCCTCAACCTCCAAAAGGGCTGGAATTACAGGCCTGAGTCATTGTGCCCAGTCTTAAATATGTATGTCTTTTTTGGTCAATAAGAAAATGAGATTATTATTACTGTTTCTTAGAACATGACTTCATAACAGAGCTCAGCCCCAAAGATCCAGATCAGACTTGAAGAACAAGAGTTTGAAGGTGATAGCTCCACAAATAAAAATACTTGTGGGGCAAGAGATTGATTCCTGGCACTAATATGTTTACTTCTAAAATTTTTTCTTTTTTTTTTTTTTTTCTAGACAGGGTCTCTGTCACTCAGGCTGAAGTGCGGTATCATGATCATGGCTTACTGCAGCCTTGACCTCCCTGGGCTCAGGCGATCCTACCACATCAGCTTCTTGAATAGCTGGGACTACAGATGCACACTACCACCCCCAGCTAATTTTTGTGGAGATGTGATTTCAACATGTTGCCCAAGATGGTCTCAAACTCCTGGGCTCAAGTAACCCACCCACACTGGCCTCCTAAAGTGCTGGGATTACAGGTGTGAGCCACCACACCTGGCCTAAAATTTTCTTCAGTTCTAAAGTTTGTGAAAAGGAACAGTAAGGCTGGGCGCGGTGTCTCACGCCTGTAATTCCAGCACTGTGGGAGGCCAAAGCGGGCGGATCATGAGGTCAGGAGATCGAGATCATGCTGGCTAACATGGTGAAACCCCATCTCTACTAAAAATACAAAAATTCAGCTGGGTGTGGTGGTGCTTGCCTGTAGTCTCAGCTACCTGGGAGGCTGAGGCAGGAGAATTGCTTGAACCTGGGAGGCGGAGGTTGCAGTGAGCCAAGATGGCACCACTGCACTCCCGCTAGGGTGACAGAGTGAGACTCTGTCTCCAAAAAAAAGAAAAGGAACATAAATAACAAATCAGACTGAGCCTGGTAGGACCTATAGCTGAGAATAATTACACTTAGCTGAAGAAGGTCTTTAGACTGAATGACAGAATAAATCCTAAGTGGCAAAAATACACATTTCACTCCTTTAAAAATATTTCACCAGAAATATTTAGGGAAAAAAATAATGATGTAAGAGATTTTAATCCCCAGGATATGGCTGGGCGCAGTGGCTCACGCCTGTAATCCCAGCACTTTGGGAAGCCAAAGTGGGCAGATCATGAGGTCAGGTGTTCGAGACCAGCCTGACCAACATGGTAAAACCCCATCTCTATTAAAAATACAAAAATTAGCCAGGCGTGGTGGCACATGCCTCCGTCCCAGCTGCTCAGGAGGCTGAGGCAGGAGAATCTCTTGAACTCGGGAGGCAGAGGTTGCAGTGAGCTGAGATCCCTCAGGTTTGCCACCACAGTTGTCTATGGGTAAATACATAGATTTCACAATGCATAAGCAGATTCTGTCTAAAATCTTTTCCTAGGTCAAACTTTCACTGGAGCTCTGTAAGGTATTCAGACTTGCACTAACCAAACACAAGAGACTTCTACATGGCAGCTCTTATATAGTGTAACATAAACACATTTTATTAATTGTTATTAATGAAACCTTAACACATTTATTCGTATACTTTATTGTAAACACAACTGACAGTCACATTATCAGAACAGCATTATTGCAGGAATCAATGTTATGAGAAAGCAACTGCTATGATTTGAATGTTTTGTCCCCTCCAAAACGCTTAAGACTTAATCTCCAATGTGCCAATATTGAAATGTGGGGCCGTTAAGAGGTGATTCAGTCATGAGGGCTGTGCCCTCATGAATGGATTCATGTGTTACTATGGGAGTCGGACTGGTGGCTATTTTAGAAGAGGAAGAGAGGCTGGCCAGGTGCAGTGCCTCACACCTGTAATCCCAGCACTTTGGGAGGCTGAGGTGGGCAGATCACGTGAGGTCAGGAGTTCAAGATCAGCTTGGACAACATGGTGAAACCCTGTCTCTACTAAAAATACAAAAATTAGCTGGATGTGGTGTCACCCGCCTGCAGTACCAGCTACTTGGGAGGCTGAGGGAGAAGAATCGCTTGATCCTGGGAGGTGGAGGTTGCAGTGAGCCGAGATCACATCACTGCACTCCAGCCTGAACAACAAGAGCAAGACTCCGTTTCAAAAAAAAAAAGGGTGAGAGGGCCAGGTACGGTAGTTCACACCTGTAATCCCACCATTGTGAGAGGCCGAGGAACGAGTTGGGGGATCGCTTGAGCTCAGGAGTTTGAGACTAGCTTGGGCAACATGGCAAAACCCCATCTGCACAAAAAGTACAAAAATTAGAAGGGTGTGGTGGTGCATGCCTGTGGTCCCAGCTTCTTGGGAGGCTGAAGTGGGACTATCACTTGACCCCAGGAGGCAGAGGTTGCAGTGAGCCAAGATCATGCCACTGCACTCCAGCCTAGATGTGAGTGAAATCCTGTCCCCCACAAAAAAAGAGAAAAAAAAAAGAAGAGACTTGAGCTAACACTCTCAACCCCCTCAACCTGTGATGCCCTCTGCCAACAGGCATCCCCATCAGAGTAGAGTCCCTATCAGCAAGAAGGCCCTCATCAGATGTGTTTCATCAACCTTGGACTTCTCAGCCTCCAGAACTGTAAGAAATACATTTTTGTTTCTTTATAAATGACTGAGTTTTAGGTATTCTGTTACAAGCAACAGAAAATGGACTAAGATGGAAAATATTGTCCATGGCTAAGTATAGAGATTTCACGATATATAAGCTGATTCTGTCTAAAACCTGTTTTTATGCTAAACTTAGTATCACATACAATTATTTTTAAAAATTTTTAATCACCTTATGTTATCATATACTAGATTTTATTCATTTTATCTAACTGTATTTTTGTGCTCATTCACCATCCACACTCGCCTCTATCCCCATTACCCTCCCAGTCACTGGTAACCAGCATTGTATTGTCTTTCTCCATGAGTTCAATTATTTAAATTTTATTTAATTAATTAATTAATTTTTTTTATTTTTTGAGACGGAGGCTTGCTCTGTTGCCAGGCTGGAGTGCAGTGGCATGATCTCGGCTCACTGCAACCTCCGCCTCCCAGGTTCAAGTGATTCTCCTGTCTCAGCCTTCCAAGTAGCTGAGACTACAGGTGCCTGTCACCACGCCCAGCTAACTTTTTGTACTTTTAGTGGAGACGGGGTTTCACCATGTTGGTCAGGTTGGTCTCGATTTCTTGACCTCGTGATCTGCCTGCCTCAGCCTCCCAAAGTACTAGGATTACAGGCATGAGCCACCACTCTGGGCCTCAATTATTTAAATTTTTAGCTCCCACAAATAAGTGAGAAATGTAAAGTTTGCCCTTCTGTGTCTGGCATATTTCATTTACTGTAATGACCTCCAGTTCCATCTATGTTGTTGCAAATGACAGGATGTCATTCTTTCTTTTGGCCAAATAGTACTCCATTGTGTGTAGGTACCACATTTTCTTTATCCATTCGTCTGTTGATGGGCACTTAGGTTCCTTCCAAATCTTGTCTATTGTGAATAGTGCTGCAATAAACATGGAAGTGCCGATATCTCTTTGATATACTCATCTTTTTTCTCTTGGATATACCCCTAGCAGTGGAATTGCTCAATCATATGGTAGCTCTATTTTTAGTTTTTTTTTTTTTTTTTTTTTGGAAACGGAGTCTCGCTCTGTCGCCCAGGCTGGAGTGCAGTGGCACGATCTCGGCTCACTGCAAACTCCACCTCCTGGGTTCATGCCATTTTCCTGCCTCAGCCTCCGGAGTAGCTGGGACTACAAGCGCCCGCCACCACGCTTGGCTAGTTTATTTTTTGTATTTTTAGTAGAGACGGGCTTTCACCATTGTCTCCATCTCCTGACCTGGTAATCTGCCCGCCCGCCTCGGCCTCCTAAAGTGCTGGGATTATAGGCATGAGCCACTGCGCCCGGCCTTTTTTTTTTTTTTTTTTTTGAGATGGAGTCTTGGTCTGTCACCAGGCTGGAGTGCAGTAATGCGATCTCGGCTCACTGCAACCTCTGCCTCACATGTTCAAGTGATTCTTCTGCTTCAGCCTCCCGAGTAGCTAGGACTAAGGGTGCGAACCACCACGCCCAGCTAATTTTTGTATTTTTAGTAGAGATAGGGTTTCACCATGTTGGCCAGGATGTTCTCGATCTCTTGACCTCGTGATCCGCCTGACTCGACCTCCCAAAGTGCTGGGATTACAGGTGTGAGCCACTGCACCCGCCCTATTTTTAGTTTTTTAAGGAACCTCTGAAGTGTTGTACATAGTAGTTATACAAACTTTCATTCCCACCAACATTGTACAAGGGTTTCCTTTTCTCCAGATCCTTGCCAGCATTCATTATTGCCTGTCTTTTAGATAAAAGCCATTTTAACTGAGGTGATACGATTCTCATTGCAGTTTTGATTTGCATTTCTCTAAGGATCAATGATGTTGAGTACTTTTTCATATACCTGTTTGCCATTTGTATGTCTTTTGAGAAATACCTGTTCAGATTTTTTGCCCTTATTTTTTTTTTTTTGTTTTTGTTTTTGTTTTTGTTTTTGTTTTGTTTTGTTTTGAGACGGAGTCTTGCTCTGTCGCCCGGGCTGGAGTGCAGTGGCCGGATCTCAGCTCACTGCAAGCTCCGCCTCCCGGGTTTACGCCATTCTCCTGCCTCAGCCTCCGGAGTAGCTGGGACTACAGGCGCCCGCCACCTTGCCCGGCTAGTTTTTTGCATTTAGTAGAGACGGGGTTTCACCATGTTAGCCAGGATGGTCTCGATCTCCTGACCTCGTGATCCGCCCGTCTCGGCCTCCCAAAGTGCTGGGATTACAGGCTTGAGCCACCGCGCCCGGCCTTTTTGCCCATTTTTAATTGGATTATTAAATTTCTTATCTATTGAGTTGTTTCAGCTCCTTATATATTCTGGTTATTATTATTATTATTTTTGAGATGGAGTCTTGCTCTGTTGCCCAGGATTGAGTGCAGTGGCACAATCTCTGCTCACTGCAATCTCCACCTCCCGAGTTCAAGTGATTCTCCTGCCTCAGCCTCCCAGGTAGCTGGGACGACAGGCACATGCCACCACACCCAGCTAAGTGTTTGTATTTTTAGTAGAGACAGGGTTTCACCGTGTTAGCCAGGATAGTCTTTTTTTTTTTTTTTTTGAGATGGAGTCTCGATCTGTCACCCAGGCTGGAGTGCAGTGGCCGGATCTCAGCTCACTGCAAGCTCCGCCTCCCGGGTTTACGCCATTCTCCTGCCTCAGCCTCCCGAGTAGCTGGGACTACAGGCGCCCACCACCTCGCCCGGCTAGTTTTTTGTATTTTTTAGTAGAGACGGGGTTTCACCATGTTAGCCAGGATGGTCTCGATCTCCTGACCTCGTGATTCGCCCATCTCGGCCTCCCAAAGTGCTGGGATTACAGGCTTGAGCCACCGCGCCCGGCCACCAGGATAGTCTTAATCTCCTGATCTTGTGATCGATCTGCCTTGGCTTCCCAAAGTACTGGGATTACAGGCGTAAGCCACCATGCCCAGCCTGGTGGTGGTTGTTGTTGTTGTTGTTATTATTTTTATTATTATTATTTGAGACAGATTCTTGCTCTGTTGCCCAGACTGGAGTGCAGTGGCATGATCTTGGCTCACTGCAATCTCCACCTCCTGGCCTCAAGCAATTTCCCTGCCTCAGCTTCCTGAGTAGCTGGGACTACAGGTGCATACTACCACACCCAGCTAATTTTTGTATTTTTAGTAGAGATGGGGTTTCAACATGTTGGCCAGGATGGTCTTAATCTCCTGACCTCATGATCCACCCGCCTCAGCCTCCCAAATCGGCCTCCCTGGGATTACAGGCATGAGCCACCGTGCCTGGCCATATCAGTGTTTTTTTTTTTTTTTTTTTTTTTTTTTTTTGAGGTGGAGTCTCGCTCTGTCGCCCGGACTGGAGTGCAGTGGCCAGATCTCAGCTCACTGCAAACTCCGCCTCCCGGGTTTATGCCATTCTCCTGCCTCAGCCTCCCGAGTAGCTGGGACTACAGGCGCCCGCCACCTCGCCCGGCTAGTTTTTTTGTATTTTTAGTAGAGACGGGGTTTCACCGTGTTAGCCAGGATGGTCTCGATCTCCTGACCTCGTGATCCGCCCGTCTCGGCCTCCCAAAGTGCTGGGATTACAGGCTTGAGCCACCGCGCCCGGCCCATATCAGTGTTTTATAGTTTTCATTGCAGAGATTTTTCACTTCTTTGGTTAAGTTTATTCCTAGGTATTTTATTTTAATTGTAGCTGTGGTAAATGGGATTACTTTCTTGATTTCCTTTTCAGATGTTCACTGTTGGCATATAGAAATGCTGCTGCTTAGACGGGCACAATGGCTTGTGCCTGTAATCCCAGCACTTTGGGAGACTGAGGTGGATGGATCACGAGGTCAGGAGTTCGAGACCAGCCTGACCAACATGGTGAAACCCTGTCTCTACTAAAAATGCAAAAACATTAGCCAGGCATGGCGGCACATGCCTGTAGTCCCAGCTACTCGGGAGGCTGAGGCGGCAGAATCACTTGAACCCAGGAGGCAGAGGTTGCAGTAAGCCAAGATTGCACAACTGCACTCCAGCCCAGGTGACAGAGCGAGACTCTGTCTCAAAAATAAATAAATAAATAGATAAATAAACAAATAAATTAGTTGGGTGTAGTGGCGTATACCTGTAATCCCAGCTACTCGGGAGGCTGAGGCTGGAAAATCACTTGAACCCAGGAGGTGGAGGTTGCAGTGAGCCGAGATCACGCCACTGCACTCCAGCCTAGGCGACAGAGCAAGACTCTGCCTCAAAAAAAAGGAAAGAAATGCTGCTGCTTTTGTATGTTGATTTTGTATCCTGCAACTTTACTGAATTTGTTTATCTTTAGTGAATTTGAGTTTTTTGGTGGAGTCTTTAGGTTTTTCTAAATATAAAAGCCTATCATCTGCAAAAAGAATAATTTGACTTCTTCCTTTCAATTTTGGGTTCCCTTTATTTCTTTATTTTGTCTGATTGCTATAGGTAGGACTTCCAGTACTATATTGAATGACAGTGCTGAAACTGGGCCTGCTTATCTTGTTCTAGATCTTAGAGAAAAGGTGTTATCAAAACACCAGGGGTTAGCCTGTAATCCCAGCACTTTGGGGAGCTGAGGTGGGTAGATGATTTGAGTAGCTGCGATTACAGGCATGTGCCACCACACCTGGATAATTTTTGTATTTTTAATAGAGATGGGGTTTCCACATGTTGGCCAGGCTGGTCTCGAACTCCTGACCTCAGGTGATCCACCCACCTCAGCCTCCCAAAGTGCTGGGATTATAGGCATAAGTCACCATGTCCGGCAGTAGGATGAGTTTGGAAGTGTTCCCTACTGCTCTATTTTTTGGAATAGTTTGAGTAAGATTGGTATTAATTCTTCTTTAAATGTTTGGTAAAACTCAGCAGTGAAGCCATTGGGCCCCAGGCATTTCTTTGCTGGGAGAATTTTTATTATGGCTTTGATCTCATTACTTGTGATTGGTTTGTTCAGGTTTTAAGTTTCTTCATGATTCAATCTCGGTAAGTGGTATGTGCCTAGGAACGTATTGTTTCTTCCAGATTTTCCAATATATTGGCATATAGTTGTTCATAGAAGCCACTAACAATCCTTTGAATTTCTTCCATATCAGTTGTAATGTCTCCTTTTTCATCTCTGGTTTTACTTACTTGGTTCTTCTCTCTTTTTTTCTTAGTCTGGCTAAAGGTTTGTCAGTTTTACCTTTTCAAAAAAAACTTTTTGTTTTGTTGATTTTTGTATTGTTTTCTTCATTTCTTTTTTTTTTTTTTTGAGACGGAGTCTTGCTCTGTGCCCCAGGCTGGAGTGCAGTGGTGCGATCTCGGCTCACTGCAAGCTCCGCCCCCCCGGGTTCATGCCATTGTCCTGCCTCAGCCTCCCTAGAGCTGGGACTACAGGCGCCCGCCATCACGCCCGGCTAGTTTTTTGTATTTTTAGTAGAGACGGGGTTTCCCCGTGTTAGCCAGGATGGTCTCCGTCTCCTGACCTCGTGATCCGCCCGCCTCAGCCTCCCAAAGTGCTGGGATTACAGGCTTGAGCCACCACGCCCGGCCTGTTTTCTTCATTTCAAATTAATTTATATCTGCTCTGATCCTTATTATTTATTTATTTATTTATTTATTTATTTATTTATTTATTTATTTATTTATCCTAACTGTGGGTTCACTTTGCTCTTACTTTTCCAGAGCTTTTTTTTTTTTTTTTTTGAGACAGAGTCTCACTCTTTTGCCCGGGTTGGAGTACAATGGCACAATCCCAGCTCACTGCAAACTCCACCTCCTGGGTTCAAGGGATTCTCCTGCCTCAGTCTCCCGAGTAGCTGGGATTACACACACACGCTACCATGCCCAGCTAATTTTTGTATTTTTAGTAGAGATGGGGTTTCACCATGTTAGCCAGGCTGGTCTTAATCCCCTGACCTCAGGTAATCCACCTGCCTTGGCCTCCCAAAATGCTGGGATTACAGGCCACCATGCCTGGGCATTACTTTTCCAGTTCCTTAAGATGTATCATCAGGTTATTTACTTGAAGTTTTTCTTATTTTTTGATGTAGGCACTTATAGCTTTAAGTTTCCTTCTCAGTACTGCTTTCACTGTATCCCATAGGTTTTGGTATGTTGTGTTTCCATTATCATTCACTTCAATACATTTTTCAATTTCCTTCTTAATTTTTGCGTTGACCCACTGTCAGGAGCGTATTGTTTAATTTCAGTGTCTGTATATATTTTCCAAAATTCCTGTTGTTATTTATAGTTTTATTCCAATGTGGTCAGAGAAGATGCTTGATATTATTTCAATTTTTTGAATGTTTTAAGACTTGTTTTGTGTTCTAACATATGGTTTATCCTTCAGAATGATCTATGCGCTGAGGAGAAGAATGTATATTCTACAGCCATTGGATGAAATGTTCTGTATCTGTTAGGTCCATTTTTTCTATAGTGCAGATTAAGTCCAATGTTTCTTTGTTGATGTTCTGTCTGGGAGAAAAGGAATCTAAGAGATCTGTCCAATGCTGAAAGTTGGGTATTAAAGTGTCCAGCTATTATTGTATTCAAGTTTATCTCTCTCTTTTGCTCTAATAATATTTGCTTTTTTAAAATTTGTGTGCTTTAGTGTTCTGTGCGTATATATTAATAATCATATCCTCTTGCTGAATTGGCAACTTTATCATTATATAATGAACTTCTTTATCTGTTCTTACAGTTTTTGTCTTGAAATCTATTTTGTCTGATATAAATATAGTGACTCCTGTTCTCTTTTGGTTTCCATTAGCATGGAATATCTTTTTCCATCCTTTTATGTTAAGTCTATGTGCATCTTTATAAGTTAAATGTGTCTCTTGTGTGCAAGAGATCATTGGGTCTTGTTTTTTATATCCATTCAGCTACTCTGTGTCTTTTGATTGGAGTGTTTAGTCCATTTACATTCAATGTTATTGACAAGTAGGGACTTACTCTTACCTTTGTTTTCTGGTTGTTTTGCGATCTTCTCTTCCTTCTTTCCTACCTTCCTGTCTTCCTTTTAGTGAAGGTAATTTTCTCTGGTGGTATGCTTTAATTTCTTGCTTTTTATTTCTTGTGTATCAATTGTATGTTTTTCTATCTGAGGTTACTATGAGGCTTGCAAATACTGTCTTACAACCCATTATTTTAAATTAATGACAACACTGATTACATATATAAACAAACACACAAAAAGAAAATGAAAAGTGTACTCTCACTTTATTTCCCTGCTTTTTAACTTTTTGTTTCTCTTTGTCTTACTGTACTATCTATGTCTTGAAAAGTTGTAGTTAAGGCCGAGCGTGGTGGCTCACACCTGTAATCCCAGCATTTTGGGAGGCCAAGGTGGGTGGATCACGAGGTAATGAGTTCAAGACCAGCCTGGCCAAGATGGTGAAACCTCATCTCTATTAAAAATATAAAAATTAGTTGGGCGTCATGGCGGGTGCCTGTAATCCCAGCTACTTGGGAGGCTGAGGCAGAGAATTGCTTGAACCTGGGAGGCAGAGGTTGCAGTGAGCAGAGATCCCACCACTGCACTCCAGCCTAGGTGACAAAGACAGACTCCGTCTCAAAAGAAAAAGAAGAAAAGAAAAGAAAAGAGTTATTTTCGATTGGTTATTTAGTCTTTTTTTTTTTTTTTTTTTTTTTGAGACAGAGTTTCACTCCTATTACCAAGGCTGGAGTGCAATGGCGCAATATCAGCTCACTACAACCTCTGCCTCCTGGGTTCAAGCGATTCTCTTGCCTCAGCTTCCTGAGTAGCTGGGATTACAGGAGCCCACCACCATGCCTAGTTGATTTGTTGTATTTTTAGTAGAGATGGGTTTTCCCATGTTGGCCTGGCTAGTCTCGAACTCCTGACCTCAGGTGATCCACCCGCCTCGGCCTCCCAAAGTGCTAGTATTACAGCCATGAGCCACCCAGCCCGGGTCATTATTTAGTCTTTCTACTTAAGACAAGAGTAGTCTACATATCACCATTACAGTCTTGAAATCTATTTTGTCTGATATAAGTATAGTGACTCCTATTCTCTTTTGGTTTCCATTAGCATGGAATATCTTTTTCCATCCCTTTATGTTAAGTCTATGTGCATCTTTATAAGTTAAATGTGTCTCTTTGTCTCTGTTAAATGTGTCTCTGTGCTTTTTGTGTGTGTGCTTACTATTACCAGTGAGTTCTGTACCTTCTGATGATTTCTTTTTCTTTTCTTTTCGTTTTTTTTTTTGAGACAGAGTCTCACTCTGTTGCCCAGGCTGGAGTGTAGTGGTGCGATCTTGGCTCACTGCAACCTCCATCTTCCTGGGTTCAAGAGATTCTCCTACCTCAACCTCCTGAGTATCTGGGATTACAGGCACCCGCCACCACACCCAGCTAATTTTTGTATTTTTAGTAGAGATGTGGTTTCGCCACATAGACCAGGCTGGTCTCAAACTCCTGATCTCAGGTAATCTGCCCGCCTTGGCCTCCCAAAGTGTTGGGATTACAGGTGTGAGCCACTGCACCTGGCCCAGATGATTTCTTTATACTTATCAACATTCTTTTCTTTCAGATTGAGGAGCTCCCTTTAGTATTTCTTGTAGGATAGGTCTGGTGTTGAGGAAATCCCTCAGCTTTTGTTTATCTCAAAAGGTCCTTCTTTCTTTTCAATGGAAACTTTACAAGCAAGGAAAGAATGGGATGACAAGGAACACTTTAAATATGTCATGGCATTCTCTCCTTGCCTGTAAGGTTTCCACAGAAAAGTCTGCCGCCAGACATATTGGAGCTCCCTTGTATGGTATTTGTTTTTTTTTTTTCTCTTGCCACTTTTAGGGCCCTGTCTTTAACCTTGACCTTTGGGAGTTTGATTATTAGTAGTAGTCCTATTTGGGTTAAATTTGCTTGGTGTTCTATAACCTTCTTGTAGTTGAAGATTGATTTTTTTTTTTCTAGGTTTGGAAAGTTCTCTGATATTATCTCTTCCTTGGAGTAAGTTTTCTTTTTTATTTTTGTTTTCTTTCATATTTTTTTAGATGGCTAATTCTGAAAATCTTTCTATCTTTATCTCTTTCTCTACTTCCTCTTTCAGGCCAATAACTCTTAGATTTTCCTCCTTTTGAGGCTATTTTGTAGATCCTGTAGATGTGCTTCATTTTTTATTCTTTTTTTGTCTTTTGTCTTGAATTTGAGTTTTCTCAAAAGAGCTATTTTGAATTTTCTGTCTAAAAGGTCAGAGATATCTCTGTTCCTCCAGGATTAGCCCTTGGTGCCTTATTTAGTTTGTTTGGTCAGGTCATATTTTCCTGAATGGAAATGATGCTTGTAGATATTTGTCGGTATCTGGGTATTGAAGAGTTAGGTATTTACTTTAATCTTCACAGTCTGGCTTTGAGACTTGGGCCCGAATCCCAATGACGCTGTGGTTTTTGCAGACTGAGAGGTACTGCCTTAGTAGTCTTGGCTAAGATCTGAAAAAATACTCTAGATTACCAGGCAGAGACTCTTGTTCTTCCCTTCTCCCAAACAAATGAAGTCTCTTTTTTTTTTTTTTTTTTTTTTGAGACAGAGTCTTGCTCTGTCGCCCGGGCTGGAGTGCAGTGGCCAGATCTCAGCTCACTGCAAGCTCCGCCTCCTGGGTTTACGCCATTCTCCTGCCTCAGCCTCCAGAGTAGCTGGGACTACAGGCGCCCGCCACTTCGCCCGGCTAGTTTTTTGTATTTTTAGTAGAGATGGGGTTTCACCATGTTAGCCAGGATGGTCTCTATCTCCTGACCTCGTGATCCGGCCATCTCGGCCTCCCAAAGTGCTGGGTTTACAGGCTTGAGCCACCATGCCCGGCCAAATGAAGTCTCTTTCGCTCTCTGTCCTGAGCCACCTGTAGGTGGCAGTGTGGTGATGCAAGCATCTGTGGCCTCACCACTGGGACTGCACTGGGTTAGACCTGAAGTCAGCACAGCGCTGATTTTTTTTTTTTTTTTGAGATGGAGTTTCACTCTGTCACCCAGGCTTGAGTGCAGTGGCACGATCTCGGTTCACTACAACCTCTGTTTCATGGGTTCAGGCAATTCTCTGCCTCAGCCTCCTGAGTAGCTGAGATTACATGTATTTTTAGTAGAGATGAGATGTTGGCCAGGCTGATCTCGAACTCCTGACCTCAAATGATTCACCCACTTTGGCTTCCCAAAGTGTTGGGATTACAGGCGTGAGCCACCACGCCCTGTCAACACTGGGTCTTGCCCAAGACCTTTGCCTTCAGGGCAGTGAGTTCCACCAGGTCCCAGGTGTGTCCAGAGATGTTGTCTGGGAGCCAGGAATGTTCTGTTCTACACAGTTAAGCTAGCCCACCTCTAAGCCCAGCCTAGCACTAGGAATTGCCTAGGAATTGTAGTCCTTATGTCCTAGACCGCCTCTCAAGTTTACTTGGGACCTCAGAGAAACTCAGTTCCAACCATTGGGATGAGCAGTTCCCCTCTGGCTAGGGCTGGTCCAAATGTTTTTTTGCATGTGTGGGTGCTGGGCTCATGGCTTTATCTGCTGTGACAGGGCAGCACTGAGTTCAATGTAAAGTACCCCAATGTAAAGTACCCCAGTCACTGTGCTTTCTCTCCCCAAAGTGCAGAGATTCTCTCTATGCCACATGGCTGCTGCCAGGGGATGGGAGAGGGGTGGCATTGGTGATTCAAGACTGCCCTCCTCAATGCCTTTTTAGTGATATGAAGTTAATACCATGTACTATGATCGCTCCTCTGATTTTTTGGTTCTTGTTATGGTGCTTTTCTGTGTGTCGATAATTATTAAAATGTGGTGTTCCAGTAGCAGGGACAAACTGTAGCCTTCTATTCTGCCATCTTGCTCTGCCTCTTCGCTAGTGAGTTTTGTACGTTCACATGATTTCTTGCTCATCAACATTCTTTTCTTTCAGAATAAATATCTTTTAGGATTTCTTTTTTTTTTTCTTTGAGACGGAGTCTCACTCTGCCGCCCAGGCTGGAGTGCAGTGGCCAGATCTCAGCTCACTGCAAGCTCCGCCTCCCGGGTTCACGCCATTCTCCTGCCTCAGCCTCCCGAGTAGCTGGACTACAGGTGCCCGCCATCTCGCCCGGCTAATTTTTTGTATTTTTTAGTAGAGACGGGGTTTCACCATGTTAGCCAGGATGGTCTCGATCTCCTGACCTCGTGATCTGCCCGTCTCGGCCTCCCAAAGTGTTGGGATTACAGGCTTAAGCCACTGCGCCCGGCCTAGGATTTCTTATAAGATAGGTCTGGTGTTGAAGAAATTCCTCAGCTTTTGCTTTTCTAGGAAAGTCTTAATTTCTCCTTCATGTTTGGATATACTATCCTGGGATAAAAGTTTCTTTCTTCAACACTTTGAATATGTCATACCACTCTCCTTGCTTGTAAGGTTTCCACTGATAAGTCTGCTGCCAGAAGTATTAGAGCTCCTTTGTATGTTATTTGTTACTTTTCTCTTGCTGCTTTTAGGACTCTTTCTTTATCTCTGACCTTTGGGAGTTTCATTATTAAATGACTTGAGGTAGTCTTATTTGGGTTAGATCTGCTTGATGTTCTATGACCTTCGTGTACTCAAACATCGATATCTTTCTCTAAGTTTGAAAATTATCTGATATAATCCCTCTAAATAAACTTTCCACCCCTATTTATCTCTCTACCTCCCTTTTAAGGCTAATAACTCTTAGATTTCCCCTTTTGAGGCTATTTTCTAGATTCTGTAGGTGTGCTTCATTGTTTTTTAGTTTTTTCTTTTTTTTTTTTTTTTTTGAGGCAGAGTCTCACTCTGTCGCCGGGGCTGGAGTGCAGTGGCCGGATCTCAGCTCACTGCAAGCTCCGCCTCCCGGGTTTACGCCATTCTCCTGCCTCAGCCTCCCGAGTAGCTGGGACTACAGGCGCCCGCCACTTCGCCCGGCTAGTTTTTTTGTATTTTTAGTAGAGACGGGGTTTCACCGTGTTAGCCAGGATGGTCTCGATCTCCTGACCTCGTGATCCGCCCGTCTCGGCCTCCCAAAGTGCTGGGATTACAGGCTTGAGCCACCGCGCCCGGCCTCTTTTTTTTTTTTGAGACGGAGTCTTGCTCTGTCGCCCGGACTGGAGTGCAGTGGCCGGATCTCAGCTCACTGCAAGCTCCGCCTTCCGGGTTTACACCATTCTCCTGCCTCAGCCTCCCGAGTAGCTGGGACTACAGGCACTCGCCACCTCGCCCGGCTAGCTTTTTGTATTTTTTTTAGTAGAGACGGGGTTTCACTGTGTTAGCCAGGATGGTCTCGATCTCCTGACCTCGTGATCCGCCCATCTCGGCCTCCCAAAGTGCTGGGATTACAGGCTTGAGCCACCGCGCCCGGCCTGTTTTTTACTTTTTTCTTTTGTCTCCTGTGACTGTTTGTTTGTTCCTTCCTTTCTTCCTTCCCTCCCTCCCTCCTTTCTGTTTCTCTTTTTTCCTTTCCTTTCTCTCTTTCTTCCCTTTCTTTCCTTTTCCTTTCTCTTTCTTTCCCTCTCTCTCTCTCTGCCTTTCTTTCTTTCATCTTTGTCTTTTTTTTTTTTTTTTTTTTTAAAGAGCCTCACTCTGTCACCCAAACTGGAGTGCAATGGAATAATCTCAGCTCACTGCAACCTCTGCCTCCTGGGTTCAAGGGATTCTTGTGCCTCATCCTCCTGAGTAGTTGGGAATACAGATATGCGCCACCATGCCTGGCTAATATTTGTATTTGTAGTAGAAACGGGGTTTTGCCATGTTGGCCAGGTCGGTCTTGAACTCCTGACCTCGGGTGATCTGCCCACCTCAGCCTCCCAAAAATGCTAGGATTATAGGCATGAACAACTGGGCCTGGCCTGACTGTGTATTTTCTTTTTTTTTTTTTTTTTTTTTTTTTTTTTTTTGAGGTGAAGTCTCGCTCTGTCGCCCGGACTGGAGTGCAGTGGCCAGATCTCAGCTCACTGCAAGCTCCGCCTCCCGGGTTTACGCCATTCTCCTGGCTCAGCCTCCCGAGTAGCTGGGACTACAGGCGCCCACCACCTCGCCCGGCTAGTTTTTGTATTTTTTTTTTTTTAGTAGAGACGGGGTTTCACCGTGTTAGCCAGGATGGTCTCGATCTCCTGACCTCGTGATCCGCCCGTCTCGGCCTCCCAAAGTGCTGGGATTACAGGCTTGAGCCACCGCGCCCGGCCCTGACTGTGTATTTTCAAATAGCCTGTCTTCAAACTCACTAATTCTTTCTTCTGTTTGATCAATTCTGCTGTTAACATACTCTGATGCATTCTTCAGTACATCAACTACATTTTTCAACTCCAGTATTTCTGCTTGATTCTTTTAAATTATTTCAATGTATTTGTTAAATATATCTGATAGGATTCTGAATTCCTTCTCAGTGTTATCTTGAATTTTATTGAGCTTTCTCAAAAGAGCTATTTTGAATTCTCTGTCTAAAAAGTCATATACCTCTGTTTCTCCAGGATTAGTCCTTGGTGTTTTATTCAGTTTGTTCAGTGAGGTTATGTTTTCATGGATGGAACTGATGTTTATGGATGTTTATCAGTGTTTGGGCATTGAAGGGTTAGATATTTATTGTAGTCTTCACAATCTGGGCTTGTTTGTATCTGTCCTTCTTGTATTTTAAAGGACTTGTGTGTTATGATCTAAGTCTTTGATCACTGTAGCTGTATCAAGGGGCACCCCAAGCTCAGTAATGCTGTGGCTCTTGCAGACTATTAGACATACCAACTTGGTGGTCCTGGGTAAGATCTGGGAGAATTCCCTGGATTACCAGGCAGAGACTCTTGTTCTCTTCCCTCACTTTCCCCCAAACAAAGTCTCTGTCTCTCCGTGCTGAGTCGCCTGGGTCTGGGAAAGGGGTGACACAATCAGTCCTGTGACCACCACCACTGAGACTGCACTGGGTCAGACCCGAAGCCAGTAGAGCACTGGGTTTCACCCAACGCCCATCGTGACCACTGCCTGGCTACTGCCTATATTCACTTAAGGCCCAAGGGTACTACAATCAGCAGGTGGTGAATCCAGCCAATCTTATATCCTTCCCTTCAGGCCAGTGACTTCCCCTTGGCCCTGCGTAGGTCCAACGATGCCATCATGGAGCCAGGGCCTCAAGTCAGAAATCTTAGGACTCTACCTGGTACTGCATTGTACTGCAGCTAGGCTGGCACCTATGTTGCAAGATGAGTTCTTCCCACTCTTCCCTCCTCTTTCCTCAAGTAGAAGAGTCTCTCCCCATGACCACTACTGCCTCAGTCCCGTGACAAGTACTGCCTGGCTACCATCAAAGTTCACTTAAAGCCCAAGGGCTCTTCAGTCAGGTTGTGGTGAATGCTGCCAGGCCTGGTTCTCTGCCTTTAGGGCAATGGATTCCCTTCTGGCCCAGAGTAGTTCCAGAAATGCTTTCCAGGGGCCGGGCACGGTGGCTCACGCCTGTAATCCCAGCACTTTGGGAGGCTGAGGCAGGCGGATCATGAGGTCAGGAGATCGAGATCATCTTGGCTAACACGGTGAAACCCCATCTCCTACTAAAAATACAAACAAATTAGCCAGGCGTGGTGCAGGGCGCCTGCAGTCCCAGCTACTTGGGAGGCTGAGGCAGGAGAATGGCGTGAACCCAGGAGGAGGAGCTTGCAGTGAGCCGAGATTGTGCCACTGCACTCTAGCCTGGGCAACAGAGCGAGACTCCGTCTCAATAAAAAAAAAAAAAAAAAAAAAAAAAAGAAATGCTTTCCAGGAGGCAAGGCCTGGAATTGGGGACCCTGGAAGCCTGCTTGTTGCTCTACCCGACTGTGACTGAGCTGGTACCCAAGCTGCGAGACAAAGTCCCCTTTATTCTTCCCTCTTCTTTCCTCAAGCAGAAGGAGTCTCTACCCATAGCCACCACAGTTGGGAATGTGCTGGGTTACACCTGAAGCCAGCATGGCTCTGAGTCTTACCCAAGGCCTGCCGTGAGTACTGCCTGACTATTCAGGTCCCAGTGGCTCTTTCGTAAGCAAGTGATGAATCCTGCCAGGACTGGGTCCTTCTCTGCAAGGCAGCAGGCTCCCTTCTAGCCCAGGATGTGTCTAGAAATGTCATCCAGGAGCAAGGGCCTGGAATGAGGCCCTAGGACTTTGCCTCATGCCCGATTTCACGGTAGTTGAGCTGGTATCCAAGATGCAAGACAAAGTCCTCTTTACTCTTCCCTTTCATCTCCTCAATCAGGAGGAAGGAGTCTCTCCTAGAGCTGTGAGCTGCACTGCCAGGGGTTCTGGGATATAAGTACTCCCTTGGCCACCCCAGCTGGTATCTCACTAGGTTGTGTGCACCCCAAAGTCCACTGGCTCTGAGCCTAGCACAGCACCAGGACTTGCCCAGGAATTGCAGTCCCTGTGGCCTACACTGCTTTTCAAGTTTACCTAGGCCTCCAAAGCACTTTAGCCTATGGGGCTTGCCAGAACTCAGGTTCCAACTGCTGGAATGGATAATTCCCCTCTGGCTCGAGTTGGTCTAAATGCTCCCTCTGGGTCACTGGCTGATTTCTGCCCTGCGTTGCTTTCTGCTATGCCAGGGCAGCACTGAGTTCAAATGCAGAGTCTCACAATCATTGTATCTTCCTCCCCCAGAGCACAGATTCTCTCCTCACGCCAAGTGGCCACTACCAGGGGATGAAGAGAGATGATGTCGACAATTCAAGACTGTATTTCTTTACCTCTTCAGTGCCTGTTTCCTTAATATGATAGTAAAACCAGGTACTGCAGTCACTCACCTGATTTTTGGTTCTTATGAAGGTGCTTTTTTAATGTAGCTGTTCAATTTGATATTTCTGTTGGAGGGATGATTGCTGGAGGCCTCTATTTAGCCATCTTGCTCTGCCTCCTTGCAACACACAAAATTATTTAAACACTTTTGTGCAACTGTAAGTTCAAATGTTTGTAATTTTATTTATTTTATTTTGTTCTTTGAGATGAAGTCTCCCTCTGTTACCCAGGCTAGAGTGCAGTTGCGTGATCTCGGCTCACTGCAACCTCTACCTCCTGGGTTCAAGCAATTCTCCTGCCTCATCCTCCCAAGTAGCTGGGATTACAGGTGCCCGCCCCCATGCCTGGCTAGCTTTTGTACATTTATTAGAGATGGGGTTTTGCCGTGTTGCCCAGGCTGGTCTCGAACTCCTTACCTCAAGTGATCCACCTGCCTTAGCCTCCCAAAGTGCTGGGATTACAGGCATGAGCCACTGTACCCAGCCCAAATGGTTGTAATTTTAAACATTACTTATAGAAATTCTAAAATCTGTCAAACAGATTTAATAAGAAATTTGCAGCAGGGAGCAGTGACTCTCACCTGTAATCCCAGCACTTTGGGAAGTTGAGGCAGGTGGATCACTTGAGCCCAGGAGTTCGAGATCAGTCTGGGAACACGGCAAAAACCCATCTCTACAAAAAATACAAGTTAGCTTGGCATGGTGGCATGTGCCTGTGGTCCCAGCTACTGGAGAGGCTGAGGCAGGAAGATCACCTGAGCCTGGGGAATTTGAAGCTGCAGTGAGCCGTGATGGCACCACTGCATTCCAGCCTGAGGAACAGAGTGAGGCTCTGTCTCAATAATAATAATAATAAATAAATAAATATATATATATATATATATATATATATATATATATATATAAAACTTGCAAGTATAAATTCTTAGAAGTAGTCACTTCTTGTCAACTGTAAGCATCATCAACTAGTGTGGTTTTCATGTCATCCCAAGATGCTTGTAGAGATCATGAGTGAACCAAATCCAGTTGCACTCCCAAGGAAACACTCATCAACATTTTATATAAATAGATTACTTGCTGGGACTCTGGTGTTAACATGTCTCATTCCCATCTTTTGCAGATGGGCAGGGTGAAAAAGAGCTCCCAGGGTACTAGGGTTAAAGCAGGACTTTCTATCCCAGGTTGGCTAGTTGGGCACAATCATTGTTTGGCACAATTGTTGTGTCCAAATTGGTCAGTGTGTCCAGTGATATGTCCAGAGTTGTTACCTTCTAGGTAATTAGTGAATCTGAGTTGATAATATGCCATGTTGTCTGGCTCATGTGGTTTGTTTATTGAGTCCCTTCAAGTTTTTCAGCTGCTCCTCTATATTTCTCCTGTATTTGGATAATAATTGGCTGTTTGGATTGGGAATGTGCCCAAGGCCAGCCCTTGCTGAGGCAGGGGTGAAGATTTCCACCATCTTCTGCTAGGATTGGATTCCCACTGCCCCAGCAATGTCTCTACTTTGAGGAAGGTGGTGAGTCAACAACTCTCTCTGCCTTTCCTTTTGGCCTTTTAAGGCCTTTGCAGAGTTGGGATTGTTACGAAGCAAGGCAGCTTCCCAGAGACAGCTAATCCTGTCACAAGTTTCTGGCATACTCTGTAGCAACGGACAGCCACTATTAACCTTTTTGAGCTTTATTTTCCTCATCTGTAAAACTAGAGTAGTACTTCCTCATAAGTTGTGAGCATTAAATGAGCTCATGCATATAATATGTCAGCACAAAGTAAGTACTCAATAAATAGTAGCTATTACCTTCATAAAAACATATATATTTTATTTATTTATTTATTTTTTTGAGACGTAGTCTCGCTCTGTCGCCCAGGCTGGAGTGCAGTGACGTGATCTCAGCTCACTGCAAGCTCCGCCTCCCGGGTTCACGCCATTCTCCTGCCTCCGCCTCCCGAGTAGCTGGGACTACAGGTGCATGCCATCATGCCCGGCTAATTTTTTTTGTACTTTTAGTAGCGAGCGACAGGGTTTCTCCGTGTTAGCCAGGATTGTCTCGATCTGCTGACCTTGTGATCCGCCCGCCTCGGCCTCCCAAAGTGCTGGGATTACAGGTGTGAGCCGCCGTGCCCGGCCTATATTTTATTTTTAATTGATAATAATTATATGTATTTATGCGATACAATGTAATTTTAATTGTTTACATTGTGAAATTGTTAAATCAAGCTAGTTAACAACTCTATCACCTCACGTACTTACCATTTTTTTGTGGTGAAAACATTTAAAATCTATCATGTATATATGTTTAACACAGGGGTATTTTTCCCAAGGTTCAGCTGGGCTTAGTTTTCCTGGGAAAACTGGATTACAATACTTATAAGTTTAATGGATGTGAAATTGATTGAATTTTAAGAAATCATAGCAAACTATATTCGGTTGAACCGTGGGGAAATATACTTGTAGAAAGATGATCATTTATTTACAATGCATGTCTGCTATTCAAAGACTCTCAATTTGTAAGCATACTAGGGGAGCTGGATTAGTAAGGAGCAGATTAGATCACTTGATACATATCACCTATATATACATACATATATGTGTGTGTGTGTGTGTGTATATATATATATATATACACTTTTTTTTTTTTGAGACAAAATTTCACTCTTTCACCCAGACTGGAGTGCAGTGGTGCAAAGTGCAATCATAGCTCACTGTAGCCTTGAACTCCTGGACTCAAGCAATCCTCCCTCCTCAGCTTCCCAGATAGCTAGGACTACAAGCATGCATCACCACACCTGGCTAATTAAAAAAAAAAATTTTTTTTTTGGCCAGGTGTGGTGGCTCACGCCTGTAATTCCAGCACTTTGGGAGGCCGAGGTGGGCAGATCACGAGCTCTGGAGTTCGAGACCAGCCTGATCAACATGGTGAAAACCCGTCTCTACTAAAAATACAAAAAATGGGGCCGGGTGCGGTGGCTCAAGCCTCTAATCCCAGCACTTTGGGAGGCCGAGTCGGGTGGATCACGAGGTCAGGAGATCGAGACCATCCTGGCTAACCCGGTAAAACACCGTCTCTACTAAAAAATATAAAAAACTAGCCGGGCGAGGTGGCAGGCGCCTGTAGTCCCAGCTACTTGGGAGGCTGGGGCAGGAGAATGGCATAAACCTGGGAGGCAGAGCTTGCAGTGAGCTGAGATCCGGCCACTGCACTCCAGCCTGGGGGACAGAGCGAGACTCTGTCTCAAATAAATAAATAAATAAATAAAATAAAAATAAAAATACAAAAAATGAGCCAGGTGTGGTGGCAGGCGCCTATAGTCCCAGCTACTCGGGAGGCTGAGGCAAGAGTATCGCTTGAACCTGGGAGGTGGAGGTTGCAGTGAGCCCAGATCACACCACTGCACTTCAGCCTGGTGACAGAGCAAGACTCCGTCTCAAAAAAAAAAAAAAAAAAGCAGTTTTTTTTGTAGAGTTGGGGTCTCACTATGTTGCCCAGACTAGTCTCTAACTCCTGGCCTCAAATAGTCCTCTCACCTCAGACTCTCAATGCAGTAGGATTGCAAGTGTGAGCCACCACACTCCAAAATTTTTCAATTAACGTTATTTATAAATATTCTCATAGATTGCCAATTTAGCTATTAGAGGGAAATCTAGTTTGCCTTATTTCCAAGTTCTCAGTGGGTTGTTTTGGAGGAAAGGAACAGAAACTACTCAAACCAGATTAATCAATAAAAATGGAAGGGAGATTTATTGGAATGTAGGGATATCTCATAACTCAAGAGCATTAATCCTTAGGAGTTCAATGTTTTTTTTTTTTAAAAAAAAAAAAAGTCAAAAAGAACCCAAGAGCAGGAGGAGTAAGTACTGCTAGGCTTCTGAGAAACTGGAAAGGCAATCTGGAAAGGAGTCAGAATTCAAATGGTGCATTTATCTTTGACTCTCTCCTTAGTATCTCAATTTCTTTCTTTTTTTCTTTTTGAGACAGTCTTGCTCTGTCATCCAGGCTGGAGTGTAGTGGCATGATCTCAGCTCACTGCAACCCCTGCCTCCCGGGTTCAAGCGATTCTCTTGCCTCGGCCTCCTGAGTAGCTGGGATTACAGGCATGTGCCACCACACCCAGCTAATTTTTGTATTTTTAGTAGAGATGGGGTTTCACCATGTTGGCCAGGCTGGTCTCGAACTCCTCCTGACCTCAGGTGATCCACCCACCTTGGTCTCCCAGAGAGCTGGGATTACAGGCTTGAGCCATCGCGCCTGACATCAATTTCTTAATCTTTCTGCAGATGTGCATTCTCTGATTTGATATATCTATCTGTGTACTTTGCTCCATAAATTCCTGAGGTCAGATTTGAATATAAAACCCAAGTCCAATTTTCCAGGAGCAGGAAAATGATTGACTGATTTGGGGTCAGATGAACACTGCTGATACAACCAGTGGTCAGAAAGGTAAAAGTCATGTGACTACAGTAAGCTAGGACTAGGAGGGCTGTAGGTTTGCAGATGCTCTGAAGGTGTGGGAAGAACTGGAGGCAAAGGTGTGTAACTTTGATATGGAAGAAAGTTCACTATTATCACAGGTACTATCTATAATCACTAAGTTAGGTTGTTTCTACATCCAGAAAGCTGCCTGAGTCTGTTCTCTCTGTCATTCCTCTAATTCAGGGGACCCCAATGCCCCATCATAGACCTGTGGCCTGTTAGGAACTGGGCTGCACAACAGGAGGTGAGCAGCTGGCAAGCAAGCATTACTGCCTGAGCTCTGCCTCCTGTCAGATCAGGGAGAGCATTAGATTCTCACAGGAACTCAAACCCTATTTTGAACTGCACCTGTGAGGAATCTAGATTGCACACTCCTTATGGGAATCTAACTGATGATCTTGAGGTACAACAGTTTCATTCCAAAACCATTCTCTGCCTCATGCCCACCCCCTGAGCCCTGTAGAAAACTGTCTTTGATAAAACAGGTCCCTGGTGCCAAAAAGGTAGAATTGGAATCTAATTTAAATCTTCATCTCTTGCCTGAAATATTGCAAGAACTTCCTTTTTGCTGTCTTCACTTTCACTCTCCTGAAATCTATTCTTCAATGCCACAAGATAATAGTGTGAGGATTAAATAAAATCTTTGTCAACTTTAAAGCACTACACATATATAAAGTAGTAATAAGGCCGTTGCAATGGCTCACACCTGTAATTCCAATACTTTGGGAGGCCAAGGTGGGAGGATCACTTGAGGCCAGGAGTTCAAGGCCAACTTGAACAGAGCGAGATGCTGTCTCAAAAATAAAAAAAAGCCAGGCATGATGGTTCACACCTGTAATTCCAGCACTTTGGGAGGCCAAGGCAGGTGGGTCGCCTGAGGTCAGGAGTTTGAGACCAGCCTGGCCAACATGGTGAAACCCCGTCTCTACTAGAAATACAAAAAATTAGCTGGGGCCGGGTGCGGTGGCTCAAGCCTGTAATCCCAGCACTTTGGGAGGCCGAGACGGGCGGATCACGAGGTCAGGAGATCGAAACCATCCTGGCTAACACGGTGAAACCCCGTCTCTACTAAAAATACAAAAAACTAGCCGGGCGAGGTGGCGGCGCCTGTAGTCCCAGCTACTCGGGAGGCTGAGGCAGGAGAATGGCGTGAACCCGGGAGGCGGAGCTTGCAGTGAGCTGAGATCTGGCCACTGCGCTCCAGTCTGGGTGACAGGGCGAGACTCCGTCTCAAAAAAAAAAAAAAAAAAAAAAAAAAAATTAGCTGGGCATGGTGGCGAGTGCCTGTAATCCCAGTTACTTGCGAGGCTGAGGCATGGAGACTCGCTTGAATCTGGGAGGTGGGGGTTGCAGTGAGCTGAGAATCGCATCCCTGCACTCCAGCCTGGGCAACAGAGTGAGACTCCATCTAAAATAATAATAATAATAATAATAATAATAATAACAAATCAGTAATAGTGGAGGGGAAATAGATCTAACCAAATGACTTGTCTTCTTAAAAACTTTCAGTGATTTATTCAGTACCTAGAGACCAAAGCTCCTTATATATGTATTTTTTGAGACGGAGTCTTGCTCTGTTGCCCAGGCTGGAGTGCAGTGGGGCGATCTCAGCTCACTGCAACCTCCACCTTCCAGGTTCAAGCAATTCTCTGCCTCAGCCTCCCAAGTAGCTGGGATTACTGGCATGCGTCACCACGCCCAGCTACTTTTTGTAGTTTTAGTAAAGATGGGGTATTGCCATCTTGGCCAGGCTGGTCTTGAACTGACCACGTGATCCACCCACCTTGGCTTCCCAAAGTGCTGGGATTACAGGCTTCAGCCACCGCGCCTGGCCTCTCCTTACATGTTTTGTTGTTGTTGTTTGCTTTTTGGGACAAGGTCTCACTCTGTAGCCCAGGTTGGAGTGCAGTGTCCCATCATAGCTCACTGCAGCCTTGACGTCCTGAGCTCAAGCAATCCTCCCACCTCAGCTTCCGGGATAGGTGAGACCACAGGCATAAGCCACCATGCCCAGCTTATTCTTTTTGGAGATACGGGGTCCCACTATGTTGCCCAGGCTGGCCTCCAACTCCTGAGCTCAAGCGATCCTCCCCCGCCTTGGCTTCCCAAAGTGGTGGGATTACAGGTGTGAGCCACTGTGCAGGCCTTATATGATCTTAAGCCTCTTCATATCCTGAACTAAATGTAACTTTCCAGTTTCGGCACTTGTTCTGGCACTTTTCCTCCCTCGCTAGATAATACTAATCTTTAATCATGTAGTTCGTTTCCATGCCCATAATACCCTATCTGCTTATAGTGTCTTCCACTTCGCCCAAGAAATCCTACTCAGCTAGCTTGTGTTGTTGTTTTGAGACACTCGTTCTGTCGCCCACGCTGGAGTACAGTGGCGAGATCTCGGTTCGCTGCAACCTCCTCTTCCCGGGTTCAAGCGATTCTCGGCCCTACTCAGCCTTTAAAACTGGAATCACGGGTCAAAACTTTCTGGTAAACCACGAGACGGTTTAGGTTATGAAATTCAATGCCCCCTTCCTCTGAAGTCCTGCAAATCTCCAGTAAAGCACCACAGATTGACGAATATTCCAGCCATTTCCCTCTCCCCTCCGATAGCTCCATTTCCCACTTCTATCCATCTTCTCGAGCTTCCTCAGCAGCTCCACCTCCATGAGGCCTGGAAAGCACCTGATTCCAGGAATGTGAGTCGGAGGCTCAGAGCGACCAGCGCCAAAAGCTGACGTTCAGATACTGCTGAAACAAACCACAAGAGTGCTAAGGCTCCAGGTAATAGTCCAGCTGCGAAGACGGTGGGAACTCGCGGGCCCGCCGGCGGCGCATGCCGGGAGATGCAGTCCCGGGCCGACGCATTACCTCTTGGGAGTTGTAGTCTTCGATCTGGTAAACAGAAGACGGCAACTCGGATGTCTTCCCCCACCGTCCCCCGAAACCCCTCGCCCCACCCGCGAGGGACTAGGGTAAGAGTAGGGGCGTTGCCGTGGTTGGCCTCGAACTCCTAGGCTCAGACGATCCTCTCGCCTCGGCCTCCCGAGTTAGCTGGGACTACGCGCGTGAGCCACCGCGCCCGGCGTAAAGTCTAAATTAGTTCTTACGCAAAAAGGGAAGAGGGCAGTCCGTAACCTCGCGCAGGATCTAGCTCTCGAGCTCCAGTCTTGGGCTAGCGCGCAGGGCGGAAGGGGCAAGAAGGTAGATCCGGGAGGCGGAGATACGTTACGCCGACGCGGGCGTGACCCTGGGCGAGAGGGTTTGGCGCGAATTCTGAAAGCAGCCGGCGGAGCGCGCCCAGCGACCAGAGACGGAGCCTTAAGGAGAGCGCGGCGCTTGCCGAGGCGTGCAGCTGGGAGCTGAAACTCGTCTGGGTTGTGCGCAGAAGTCTGGGGCAAGCGAGTAGACTTGAAGTAGGGCGTAAGCCAGGGGCGTTGGGGTCCGCGCGGGTCAGGCGCGGGTCACCCCCGCGGGGTGAAGTCGGAGCGCGCGGCCCGCTGGAAAGAGCAGCGCTGAGGGCCAAGGTGAGTGTGTGAGGCGCAGGCCGGGCCCTCTATAACCGCGGCTCGTTGTCGCCCACCTGAGTCCTGGCCGGTCCAATGCTCAGCGGCAGGTGGGGCCTCCGCGCGCAGTGTGAAACCCGGACGTGGCAGGGCGTGTCCGCGTCCGACCGACCCTCAGTTACTGGGGCGAAAACACAGGTGGACCCCAGTCTTTAGAACTAGGGGAGAAACATTAGAGCCTTCATAGCCAACACCCGTTTTATGAGTTTGAGCGAGGAGTCCGAGATCAGAGCGGTGTAGCCACAGCTGTTTAATATCACAGCCAGGGCTTCCGGATTCCTGGCCTGTCTTTCCGTTACACCGTGCTTAGAAAGTACCAACCTGCAATTGCCAAAACAGTATTTTCGTCATCTAATGCGGAAAACATTCGCATGATGCCTAGAGAATGATCTGAAGTGAGGCTTGGTTTTCTTAAACCTTTTTTTTTTTTTTGAGATGAAGTCTCGCTCTTTAGCCCAGGCTGGAGTGTAGTGGCGCGATCTCGGCTCACTGCAACCTCCGCCTCCCGGGTTCAAGCGATTCTCCTACCTCAGCCTCCCGAGGAGCTGGGATTACAGGCTCCCGCCACCACGACCGGCTGACTTTTGTATTTTTAGTAGAGACAGGGTTTCACCATGCTGGTCAGGCTGGTCTCGAACTCCTGACCTCAGGTTATCCACCTGCCTCTGCCTCCCAAAGTGCTGGGATTACAGGCGTGAGCCACCGCGCCTGGCCCCTGTTTTTTTTTTTTTTTTTTTAAGCTCCTAAAGTGATATGTAATATACATGTAGAAAAATGCACATTCCCAACTGTATACAACTCCGTGAATTATTACAAAATATACTGGCTGGGTGTAGTGTCTCAAGTCTGTAGTCCCAGCACTTTAGGAGGTGGAGGCGGGAGGACGATTGAGCCCAAGAGTTCGAGAACAGCCTGGTCAAGATAGTGAGACCAGCATCTCTACAAATAGAAAAAGTTAGCCAGGCTTGGTGGCGTGCACCTGTAGGCCCAGCTATTCAGGAGGCTGAGAAGGGAGGATCTAGCCTGGGAGGTATAAGCTACAGTGAGCCGTGATCAGGCCACTGCACTCCAACCTGGCCGGTAGAGCAAGACAAAATGAATGTACACCTACGTAATCACCACTTAATAGAATGGTCCCCAGAAGCCTTCCTTGTGTAGTATTTAATATTTTCCCCTTTTTACAGTGGTAACTGGTATACTGGTTTCTAATGCGATTAACTAATGTTGCTTGTTTTTGAATTTTATATAAAAAAAGTCAGGAGTGTTGAGTGTTTCGTTGTTTCACATGCTTGACAACACGATTTTCAGCCTTTTATATTAACTATTCTGGCCGGGTGCGGTGGCTTACGCCTGTAATCCCGGCACTTTGGGAGGCCAAGACGGGCGGATCACGAGGTCAGGAGAGCGAGACCATCCTAACATGGTGAAACCCCGTCTCTACTAAAAATACAAAAAAAAATTAGCCGGGTGTGGTGGCGGGCACCTGTAGTCCCAGCTACTGGGGAGGCTGAGGCAGGAGAATTGCAGTGAACCGAGATGCAATGAGCCGGGAGGCGGAGCTTGCAGTGAGCCGAGATGGCGCCACTGCACTCCAGCCTGGGCGACAAAGCAAGACTCCGTCTCAAAAAAAAAAAAATTTTTTTTTTGCTATTCTGCTGGTTACACAGTAATGTCTCAATGTGATTTTAATTTTCCTGATTACTAATGAGGTTGAGCATTTGTTCATATGTTTTTCCCATTTGGATGTCTTCTATGATGTACTTGTTCAAATCTCTTGTCTATTTTTCTACTTACTGATGTGAAGTTCTTTTTTTTTTTTTTTTGAGACGGGGTCTCACTCTGTTGCACAGGGTGGAGTGCAGTGGCCGGATCTCAGCTCACTGCAAGCTCCGCCTGCCGGGTTTACACCATTCTCCTGCCTCACCTTCCCGAGTAGCTGGGACTGCAGGCGCCCGCCACCACGCCCAGCTAGTTTTTTGTATTTTTTAGTAGAGACAGGGTTTCACCGTGTTAGCCAGGATGGTCTCGATCTCCTGACTTCGTGATCCTCCCGTCTCGGCCGCCCGTCTCGAAAGTGCTGGGATTATAGGCTTGAGCCACCGTGCCCGGCCGAAGTTCTTTATATTCTGGTTATCAGCCCTCAGTTATGTTTGTGCTAAATATTTTCTTCTCTACTGTGGTTTGACTTGTCATTCTCTTAGTGGTGTCCTTTGATAAATAGAAGTGCTAAATTTATTTATTTATTTTTTATTTTATTTATTTATTTATTTTTCCTTTTGAGACAGAGAGTCACTCTTGTTGCCCAAGCTGGAGTGCAATGGCATGATCTTGGCTCACCGCAACCTGCACCTCCCGGGTTCAAGCGATTCTCCTGCCTCAGTCTCCTGAGTAGCTGGGATTACAGGCATGTGCCACCACGCCCGGCTAATTTTGTATTTTTCTTTAGTAGAGACAGGGTTTCTCCATGCTGGTCAGGCTGATCTCAAACTTCTGAACTCAGGTGATCTGCCCCTCTCAGCCTCCTAAAGTGCTGGGATTACAGGCCTGTGCCACGGTGCCTGGCCGAAGTGCTGAATTTAAATGTAGTTCAGTTTTCAGTCTTTTTCTTTTTGGCTAGTGCATTATGTATCCCGTTTCAAGAAATCTTTTTATATCCCAAGGTTGTGAAAATAATAAGTTTTACTTTGTTTTTGACAGATGATTGTACATATTTATGAGATACAAGTTGATATTTCAGTACATATATACATTGAATAATGAATGATCAAATCAGGGTATCAGCATATCCATCAATTCAGTTCAAACACTTGTCATTTCTCTTGGTGGTGAGAACATTCAAAATACTCTCTTCTGGCTGTTTTGAAGTACTCATTACATTAGTGTTTACTGTAGTCACCCTATTATGAAATAGAACCCTAGAACTTATTCCTCCTATCTAATTGAAACTTTGTGCCTGTTGATCAGCCTCTCTCCTTCCCGCCCCCTGCAACGGCTGCATTCTCCTCAGTCTCTGGTTACTACTCTTCTATTTGTTCCTTGTATGAGATGAACTTTTTTTTTTTTTGAGACGCAGTCTCGCTCTGTCATGAAGCTGGAGTACAGTGGCGTGATTTCAGCTCACTGCAATCTCTGCCTTCGAGGTTCAAGCCATTCTCCTGCCTCAGCCTCCTGAGTAGCTGGGATTACAGGCGTGTGCCACCACACCCTGCTAATATTTGTAGTTTTAGTAGAGACAGCGTTTCACATGTTGGCCGGGATGGTCTCGATCTCCTGACCTCGTGATCCACCCACCTAGGCCTCCTAAAGTGCTGGGATTACAGGCATGAGCCTCTGCACCCTGCCAATATCAACTTTTTTAGATTCTACATATGAGTGAGATCACACAGTATTTGTTTGCAAACACATTTATAATGTATAATGAGGTATATAAAAATAAGTAAAACTTGGCCCCTACTCTGAAGGAATATAGAGCAGGAGAACAGAGAGACACAATAAGAGAATGGCCTTGGCTCTTCCTAAAGGCTTTTTGATATAACTAGCTAGATAGAAGATGGGGAGAGAGATGCACCTTATTTCTCTAGTGTTTATACTGATAGGCATTTGTATTTTTCAGTAATGGCAATGCAGATGCAGCTTGAAGCAAATGCAGATACTTCAGTGGAAGAAGAAAGCTTTGGCCCACAACCCATTTCACGGTTAGAGGTATGTGCTTAGTTGCTAATTTTGGAATTATATATACTAGATTCTTCTACCTAGTGGAAGGTATTATAACCTTTACATAAACTATAGGTTTACTACCAAGGTCAAGACCCAAGACTTTTCAGAAGTGTTGTCAATAATCCTGTGGAAAGGCTGCAGATTGTTGCTAAATATGTCTGGCAGGGCCTCTTCCTTTGTCAACCATTCTTTTCCTACTTTATCATTTTTATTTCTGAGAGCTGGACTGTCAGAAACTGAGGCCTAGGATCCCATGGTGGAATGTCTGTGCTGTGCTTTTTTTTGTTTGTTTGTTTTGAGACGGGGGTTTCGCTCTTGTTGCCTAGGCTGGAGTACAGAGGCGCAATCTCAGCTCACCACAACCTCTGCCTCCCAGGTTCAAGCGATTCTCCTGCCTCAGCCTCCCAAGTAGCTGGAATTACAGGCATGCGCTACTACGCCCAGCTAATTTTATATATATATATATTTTTTGGAGACGGGGTCTTGCTCTGTCGCCCAGGCTGGAGTGCAGTGACTGGATCTCGGCTCACTGCAAGCTCCGCCTCCCGGGTTTACGCCATTCTCCTGCCTCAGCCTCCAGAGTAGCTGGGACTACAGGCGCCTGCCACCTCACCCGGCTAGTTTTTTTGTATTTTTTAGTAGAGACAGGGTTTCTCTATGTTGGTCAGGCTAGTCTCAAACTCAGGTGATCCACCCGCCTTGGACTCCCAAAGTGCTGGGATTACAGGCATGAGCCACCGTGCCCAGCCTGTGCTGTTTTTTGTTTTGTTTTTAAGAAATGGGTCTTACTGTGTTGACCAGGTTGGTCTTGAACTCCTGGCCTCAAGCAATCCACCTGCCTCAGCGTCCCAAACTGCTAGGATTACAGTCATGAGTCACCACGCCCAGCCAAAGCATCCTGTGCTGTTTGCACTAAGTATGAAAGTGCCGTTCTGGGAATTATAGTGGCCTGGACCAGTTATGCAAGGAAGACAGGGAAGCACCTTCTCTTTATTGCCCTAGCTTTGTGCTGTCAGCTGTCATTGGCAGACAGAAGGCTGTGGTGGTATTATGGTATAAGAGATAAGCTCCAATTCAGGATTCTGCACAAGGACGTTAAGCACCAGAGCTGAGGCCTTACACTATTTCTGCCCATTGTATAGAGACTGCCCTGTGAGTGCAGCTGATTGGGGCTGAGATAAGTAGGGGGAAAGCAGAGAAAGACTTGATTCTTCTGTCTCTTTTTTCAAATTTCCCATCTCCGACTAATCTTTAAGACTCTAGGAGTGCAAAAAGCTTATTTAAAAAAGACTCTAGAAGTTACTTAAATGGATTTGTGATAAACATTTTAAAGTTCAGAGTCATAATTTCTGGTGCCATGAGCATCCTTATACTCATACATGCATATTGCTTATTGCTTAAATATTAACAGCAGACATGGCTTATATTGGCAAACTAATCTCTCCCCTCTTCTAAATTCTCCCAACCCCTGAATACACTCACATTCACCTACTAACTCATGTTTTCCCAGAAGTCATGGTTTTGGTGGCTAATGAAACCAAAGCTGACTTGAATATAGGAAGAAAGAGGTGGATTTGGGTGGTTTAAGAAGAGATATAAAAGTCCCTGACAAAAAGTAATTTTCCTCACTGTTAATGTCAGTTGTTAGAGCAGAGCTTTCCGGTCATTGTTCAACAAAAAAGGTATTGATAGGCCAAGATAGTGCTCTTTTCATTCTGAGCAACCTTATCTGTTTACCCTATCATAGTGTAAAAATATCATTTTTTATGTGCTTGATGTGGAAATTACTGAGCAACACTGTCTTTTTTTTTTTTTTTTTTTTTTTTTTTTTTTGAGACGGAGTCTCGCTCTGTCGCCCAAGCTTGAGTGTAGTGGCCGGATCTTAGCTCACTGTAAGCTCCGCCTCCCGGGTTCACACCATTCTCCTGCCTCAGCCTCCCGAGTAGCTGGGACTACAGGCGCCCGCCACCTCGCCCTTCTAGTTTTTTGTGCTTTTTAGTAGAGATGGGGTTTCACCGTGTTAGCCAGGATGGTCTCGATCTCCTGACCTTGTGATCCACCCGCCTCGGCCTCCCAAAGTGCTGGGATTACAGGCTTGAGCCACCGCGCCCGGCCGCAACACTGTCTTAAAGTGATCTTGTAGGGCCCAAAGTCTCGGAGATCATTTAGGGTCACAAAAAAAAGGTTGGGAGTTACTTTTTAATTCCAATTGCTAATAAGAGTTCTTTTTAATATACATGGCATAGTGCTATTTTAAAATTATTGATTTTGATAATGAAAAGGTTGTTAATTTGTTATTAAGTACCTCATATAGGGCTCATTTTTCAGCTTTTGCATATAATCCAGTAGGCTCTCTATATCCCTGGATTCTGCATCAGCAAATTCAACAAACTACATATCAAAAATTCAATCAACTACATATCAAAAAAAAAGTATACAGGAGGATGTACAGAGGTTATATGCAGGTAATATGCCATTTTATGTAAGAGACTTGAGCATTCTTGGATTTTGTTATCTGCTAGGGATCCTGGAACCAACTTCCCATCTCCCCACCCCAGGATTTCAAGGGACAGTTGTATTACAAGTCTTCAAGCACCTCTGTGAAGTATGTAGGACACATATGATCTGTGTTAGATTAGAGAACTAAAGCTTAAATTTATCCATGGTTTTCTTCATTTGCAGCAGTGTGGCATAAATGCCAACGATGTGAAGAAATTGGAAGAAGCTGGATTCCATACTGTGGAGGCTGTTGCCTATGCACCAAAGAAGGAGCTAATAAATATTAAGGGAATTAGTGAAGCCAAAGCTGATAAAATTCTGGTAAGTATTGCTTAGTTGACCTAGGGAAGCATTAGTGGGAATAGTACAAAAGGTAATGTAGTGAAAAACTTCTTCCTTCCATCTCTCATTCTTCTGTCATCTCGTTCTCCTTTCCATGGGTGACTGTTACCTGTTTCTTTTTTTTTTTTTTTGGAGACAGGTTCTTGCTCTGTCACACAAGCTGGAGTGCAGTGGTGCCATCTCAGCTCACTGCAGCCTTCGCCTCCTAAGCTCAAGCGATTTTTCCACCTCAGTCTCCCAAGTAGCTGGGACTACAGGCACATGCCACCATGCTGGGGTAGTCTCGAACTCCTGAGCTCAGGTGATTCACCTGCCTCAGCCTCCTAAAGTGCTGGGATTACAGGTGTGAGCTACTGTGCCTGGCCTATTTATTTTTCTAGCTTCATATAGTTCTTTAACATCCATACTTCCCCATGGTTACATTTTGTTTTATGAACCTATTCCTTCAGTATTTATATAGTTACACAGTTTTATTGCCTTTACCCTTGAAGTTTTATATAGTATAGAGCAGATTTTTTTTTTTTTTTTTTTTTTTTTTTTGAGACAGAGTCTTGCTCTATTGCCAGGCTGGAGTGCAGTAGTGCAATCTCGGCTCACTGCAACCTCCGCCTCCCAGGTTCAAGTGATTCTCTTGCCTCAGCCTCCCCAGTAGCTGGGACTACAGATATGTGCCACCACGCCCAGCTTATTTTTGTATTTTTGGTAGAGACAGGGTTTCACCATGTTGGCCAGGATGTTCTTGATCTCCTGACCTTGTGATCCGCCCACCTCAGCCTCCTAAAGTTCTGAGATAACAGGTGTGAGCCACCTTGCCCTGCTGCAAATATTTATTTATAAAATTGTATTTTCACGTATCGATTACTGTTAGCGTTAGATAAATTTATTGGATTACTCAAATAAATGAATATTTGTTGAAGTGGTTGCTTAATTGGAAATAAGAAAGAGTTCTGAGTCCTTAACAGTACTTTTGTTAAAAGATTGTCATATTGACTAAGCCAGTAGGGGTCCCTAAAGTCTTTCTTTTGTCACTTTTTGGGCATCAGTTTTTGTGAATGAAGAAATGCTGACAGGATCTTTACTTTTTGCCTTGTGAGATCTTGGTTTCAGAAATCAAGTCACTTCTCTGCTTCTATGAACACAAAAATGCAACCTAGAACACATGATTTGAGATGCAAAATGGTATAGACATATGTGTCTTAACTTTTCAATATTTTATGTTCTTAGTTTCTGGCCAGTAAAGATTATGATTGCATTGTTTTCCTTTTTTTTTTTTGAGGCAGAGTCTTGCTGTGTCACCTAGGCTGGAGCACAGTGGTGCAATCTTGGCTTGGCTCACTGCAACCTCTGCCTCCCAGGTTCAAGTGATTCTCCTGCCTCAACCTCCCAAGTAGCTGGGATTACAGGCGCCCACCACCACACTTGGTTACTTTTTGTATTTTCAGTTGAGATGGGGTTTCACCATGTTGCCCAGGCTGGTCTCAAACTCCTGGCCTCAAGCAATCCACCTGCCTCAGCCTCCCAAAGTGCTGAAATTACAGGCACGAGCCACTGTGCCTACCTTTTAAAAAAAAAAAAGAGAGAGAGAGAGAGAGAGAGACAGACTCTCACTCTGTTGCCCAGGCTGGAGTGCAATGGCATGATCATAGCTCACTGCAGCTTCAAACTCCTGGGCTCAAGGAATTCTCCTCAGCCTCTTGAGTAGCTGGGACTACAGGCACGTGCCACTAACCTGGCCATTTCTACCAGTTTCGTCTTTGCTAATACCTTCTCTTTCTGTTTTTCACCAAAGAAAGTAGTCTATATTCCTTGAGCTCCCATGGCTCTTTTGTTAGTACTTCTTATATTATCCATCACATCTACTTGTACTATAGTTATTTTGTATAGTGTATCTTCCTGATTAAATTATAAGCTCTGTGGAGGCAAGAATCTGCTCTTCTTTTTCTCCATATCCTTCAGAGTCCCTGGGACTATGTTTCATACAGAGTAAGTGTCTAGTATATGTTTGTTGCACTGAATTGACAGTGAGTATATGAATTGGCCAGGCTGGTCTCAAAATCCTGGCCTCGGGTAATCCGCCCATCTCAGTCTCCCAAAGTGCTGGGATTACAGGCGTGAGCCAATGCACCTGGCCCTGCAATAAATTTTTTTTTTTTTTTTTTTTTTTTTGAGACGGAGTTTCGCTCTGTCGCCCAGGCTGGAGTGCAGTGGCCGGATCTCAGCTCACTGCAAGCTCCGCCTCCCAGGTTTACGCCATTCTCCTGCCTCAGCCTCCCGAGTAGCTGGGACTACAGGCGCCCGCCACCTCGCCCGGCTAGTTTTTGTATTTTTTAGTAGAGACGGGGTTTCACCGTGTTAGCCAGGATGGTCTCGATCTCCTGACCCCGTGATCCGCCCGTCTCGGCCTCCCAAAAGTGCTGGGATTACAGGCTTGAGCCACCGCGCCCAGCCTAAATTTTTAAATGAAATATTAAATATATAGAAAAGTTTAGAAAATAAACTTTCATTGATTTTTTTTTTTTTTTTTGAGATGGAGTCTCGCTCTGTTGCCCAGGCTGGAGTGCAGTGGCCGGATCTCAGCTCACTGCAAGCTCCGCCTCGCCGGTTTACGCCATTCTCCTGTCTCAGCCTCCCGAGTAGCTGGGACTACAGGCTCCCGCCACCTTGCCCGGCTAGTTTTTTGTATTTTTTAGTAGAGATGGGGTTTCACCGTGTTAACCAGGATGGTCTCCATCTCCTGACCTCGTGATCCGCCCGTCTTGGCCTCCCAAAGTGCTGGGATTACAGGCTTGAGCCACCGCGCCCGGCCTCTTTTTTTTTTTGTTTTTTTTTTTTGAGGCAGAGTCTTGCTCTGTCGCCCAGGCTGGAGTGCAGTGGCATGATCTCAGCTCACTACAAGCTCCGACTCCCAGGTTCACGCCATTCTCCTGCCTCAGCCTCCTGA